>NW_020954548.1:7675301-7787801 GCF_900497805.2 Vombatus ursinus
GGGACAAGTTTGCAGGTCCAAGTGATAAGCAAACCGGAATCATCTCCATTCTGATTCAGCACAAGCAGGGATGTTTCCAGTCATGTGGTGTCAAGCCAGTAGGAAATGATGCAGCTACTCTCGTTTTTTTTCATCAGCCCAGAAGAAAGGATCCTATTACAGTCTGTGTGTTTGAGGCTTTGAGTGGATGTGCTGGAAAGCAACAAACATCCCCATCCAAAACCCACACCAGCAAATGACAAAATGAAATCTCTTCCTTTGTATGGTTCATGGGTTTGACATTTACTTAGTGAGTCTTTCTCTGTTTTATTGACTTCTATTTTTTTTCCCTCAAGGCTTCCAGGGAATCTGGCCATTCCTCATATGTCTTCCTTTTCTTTCCTTCTTCTCTAATTTAGAAAATTCTTGTTACAACAAGAACCCACTTCCTATAGCTAGGACAGTGTAGGGTTATAGCTACAATAGGGACTAAATCTGCATAGTAAGAATATAATCTTATTTAATTGTAATAACTACATACATTAAACTATATGTAATGTTCATTAAACATCCTAGGTAATATACAATTAACAGGCATTAACATATGAATTGCACATTCGGTCATAAATGCACAAATTATACATAATGTCCAACTTATATGTTAATTATAGCATTTGCCAGAAAAACACTGTGCTTAAAGCGTGCTTGCAATTCTGTTTCTATTATAATCTTCTTTCCCCTTTATTCAAAACTTTCTTTGAGAAATTTCCTTCTGAACTACAACTTCTCTATTTTGTTCTTTAATCAAAGGTGATGATTTTCTGGAAAGAGATCTTTTTTTAACTCAGTTAATACTTAGAGATGGATAAACAATAATGGATGCGGTGTCCTCCTGTATAAAAAGGATGATGGACTAAGTTATTTCTAAGGTCCCTTCCAGTTCTAAATTCCATAAGCCTCTGATCAACACTAAATCACACACTGATTCACCTCCTAAGTTATACGAAGCCATGTGGTATAGTGAGAAAGTCCCAGGTGAAAAGCTGTGATCTGCCATTCACTAGGTTGGGTAAGTCACTTCACTTCCTCGGGCCTTGGTTTATTTCTCTGTAAAATGAGATTATTTATATATGTGTGTGTCTGTATTTATTTATTTTATAGCAGTACTTTGTGTGATAGCAAAGAATTGGAAACAAAGTAGATGCCCATCAATTGGGAAATGGCTAGACAAACTGAGTATATGAATATAATGAAAATATTATTGTACAGTTAGAACTGAGAGAGCAGGGGAAGAAATATTTCTGATGTAAGCAAAACCAAGAGAACAATATACATAATGACTATAGTAATGGAAATGAAAAGAACACTAAAAAGACAACTCTTAGTAATTGCAATGATCAATCTTGGCCCCAAAAAGCAAAAATAAAACATACCTGTCTCCTCATTTGGGAGAGATGAGATTCAGAGGTACAGAATGTTTTATACACTAATGAAACCACTGTATGGGTTGTTTTTGTTTACTGTTTTTTCTTTGTTACAAGGGAAACTTCAATGTGTTTAAGGGGTATGAAGGGTGAAGGGAGAGAATATTAAGAAAAAAATACTATGCTATAAAAACAAAACAACTAGAAACACAAAATAAAACAAAATTAAATAAAGGAGTTGAATTAGATGTTCTCTAAAATCTTGCAGCTCTTGCATCCTATAACTGTGGCCTAGAAAGTCCTGAGTTCAGAACATGGAGTCAACACTTCCTTAGCAGATCATTTTACCACCCCCAGAATGATTTTCCTCATCTGTGAAATTGGGATAATGGGGCTTGGCAATCACCTACCTCACCTGGGTGTTATGTGGATTAGCTCATTAAGGAGAGTAAAGTGCTTTGAAAATACTAAATGTCACACAAACACTGAGCATCATGGTGCAGGGAATGCAATATTCAAGCCTGCAACCTGGAAAGCAGATGTCATTAAGGTAACCCCTATAGCAAGCTCAGCTTGCTTGCCTTGGCCATGTGCAAACTTTTCCAATGCTACTAAGCCTGCTCGAAAAATACATTAGTAATGCCTTCCATTTATAGAGCCTATTTAATAGCAGCTCCTTAAAGCACTTTATGAGCATTACCTGGTGCCTGGCCTCATTGCTTCCATTTTACAAGCAGAGAGACTGAGGCTCTGATGAACATCTAACTCCGAGCATTTTCCCTTGGCTCTCTCCCATCCCTGGAATACTCTCCCTTCTCATCTCCACTTCCTGGCTTCTCTGGTTTCCTTCAAGTCCCAGCTAAAATCTCACCTTCTGATGGAAGCCTTTCCTCCATTCAATTACCTCTAGGAGCAAATACAAAATGCTGTGATTGCTTTTCAAAGCCTGTCATAACGCAGCCCCCTCCTTTCTTTCTCGTCTTCTTGAATCTTATCCCCTGATGTGGACTCTTCAATCTAGTGACACCAGCCCTCCTGGTTGTTCCACAAATAAGATACTCCATCTCTTGACTCTGAGCGTTTTCTTTGCCCGTCTCCCATCCCTGGAATGTTCTCCCTCCTCTGCTTCCAATACTGACCTCCCAGGCTTCCTTTAAATTCCAACTAAAACCCTACCTTCTACAGGAAGCCTACCCCAATCCCTTGTAATTCCAGTACCTTCCTTCCATTAATTATTTCCCATTTATTCTGTTATAGCTTGCTTTGTATACAGTTGTTTGCATATTGTCTGCCCCATTAGACTGTAAGCTCCTTGAAGGCAGGTACTTTTTGCCTCCTTTTGAATTCCCAGTGTTTAGTATAGTGCCTGGCACATAGTAGGTGCTTATTAAATGTTTATTTATTGATTGAATGTGCTTCCTTCTGTTGGATATATCCTGTCTATAGCTTACAGACTGCAGCATAGCCATTTGCATGTTGTCTCCCCCATCAGCCTATACGCTCCTTGAAAATGGAGATTGTCTTTTGGTTTTCTCTGTATCCCCAGAACTTAGCACAGTGCCAGGTACATGAGGCTTTGTAAGCGGTTATTGACCCACTGAACACAGTGAGTTGCTAAAGTAGATAAAAGACATCACTGCCATCTTTAGAGTAAATAAGAAGATAGAGGAAAGAAAGCTGATCTCCCCAAATTTGCTCCGTCCCTTTCACACCATTCAACCTCTAGAAGATCTTGAGGCAGAGGGATATATTCAGGGGTATGCTCATACCCTAACTCCAACTCTCAAGAGCTGATTGTTACATTTACACCTCAAAAATTGGCCAGTGCTACAAATAAGGACTTGATTTATTGTTTCATTGGTTGTCTAGACCTAAGAAAATGATGGAACGACGTAAATGCAGATTAAGCTTAAAAGTGTGTAGTATGAATTTTTTTTTTTTTTCTGGAGAACTGGCTTTTAAACATTTACCAGCACACCACAAGTATAGTAAATAGAATGCAAGACTTGGAGTCAGCAAGACTTGAGTTCATTTACTAGCTGTGTGGCTCTGAACAAGTCACTTAACCTCTCTGTATCTCAGTTTCCCCACCTGTAAAATGAAGGGGTTGAACTCAACAACCTCTAAGTCCCTTCCCCTTCTAAACCTATGATTATATGATCCTATTGTTGAAATTGGGAATAGACATCCCTCATTTTTGCTGGTTCTGAGTATCCCAGAATCACAGAATATCAGAAATGAAAGGGACCTCTGTGTCTGAATAAGAATCTTCACTACAACATAACCAACATGTGGTCATGCTGCCTGTGTCAGAAGACCTCCAGTGAGGAGCCTACAACTTCCTGAGGCAGTCCAATTTATTTTTATGTAGCTTTAGCTGTTGGGAGGTTTTAGTTGTTGTGGTTGTTGTTTTTTTCTAACATTAAACATGCTAGTTCTGCCCTCTGATCCTTTAAATTACAGAAGACAGGTACCATGTCCCCTCCCCACCCCCCTTCTTTTCTCCATTCTCAATTACTTCAAACGATCCTCACATGGCATGAATTGACATCTTGGTTCCCTTCTCAGGATGTTCTCCAGTTCCTTCTAAATTGTGGGATCCTTCACCTTCTAGTTGTTGAGAAGTCATCTATAGCCATTGCCAAAGTAACTGATAAGTTTCATCAGGATTCCTTGTAGGAGATACCCCCATCCACCCTCTTACTGATTCTGACTTCTCAAGGCCTTCGAGTTTGAGGGACAAGGAGGCAAGATTTGGTTCCTTTCAGTCATTTTAAGACTCTCTCATGGTCTCAGATTGAGTACATATTGTTTTGCGCTGTCTCCTTGGGTTTCTTCCCCACCAACCGTCCTCAACCTCCATTTCCTCTGACAGACACAACTCCAATTTGAACAAAAAAATGAGAAAAAAAAAAAAGGGAGGGGGTGAGCTCAAGGTGTCTTGTCTGGAACTCATTCATTCAGCAAACATGTATTAATAATGTCTTGCATGTTACAGACATTATCTCATTTGTTCCTCATAACCTATTGAGCAAATTATTATTATCCCCATTTTAGTGACACAGCAACTGAGTGTCAGAGTTTAAATGACTTGCCCAGAGAAATAGCAATTTTATGTCTTAGGTGGAATTCCAACCCAGGTTTTCCTGACTCCAAGTCTAGGGTTCAATCCATCCACTTTGCCCTCCATTTCTCACCCAATAAAAATAATCACCAATGTCTGGCACAAAATAGGCACTTAATAAATATTTATTCTTGATTGATTGGTGTCCCTATTTAACAGAGGAGGAAACTGAGGCTGAGCGTTTTAGTGATTTACCACGTCAGTGACAGCTAGCAACTACAATGCATTGCAGTAGGCAGGGGTCATCTACCTCAGAAGACTGTCTCAACTGTCAGTTACCATAGATGCTACAGAGATTTTCCTGTAATACAGAGAAGCTAAATGACTTACCCTGGGTCACTAAAGCTGTTTCAGAGGCAGATCCAAACCCAAGGTCTTCCTGCTTGCAATTCTAACACCCTATATCTTGCATAGGGAAATAGCTTACAAACCTTAGAATGCCATAGGAACGGGAGTTATTATTCTTATATGTCCAAGATTCTTCACCAGAACTTTAACTAGATCTCACCCCACTCCCTTTCTCCCATTTACATGAACACTGGGGCCTGGTACAGCCTGGATCTCAGATAGTTAGAATATAACCTCTCTCCCTTTTACCACCTGCTGTCAAGAAGGGAAGGCAGCCAAAGGATCTTCACTGCCTGTTGTTACTATTCAAAGAAATGCAAAACACTTACCAGAATCCCATGTGGGGAACAACGTCCTGACAGTAAATGGATGGATGCGTCCAGCATATTTCACCTCTGCTGGGATTCTCTCAGCAGCACTTTGATTCCACCTGCCTTAGGCAGCAATTTAAAAGGGTGGAAGGACCATCTCAGCCCAAAATGTCTGTATGTCTGTCAAAATGTCCTGTAGCTATTCCCCTCAAAGGGAAGATGGGAAATGGCACTGGAAATACTCAGATTTCTGATTAACTCACCGCATTCTTCAAGACAAGAGATTTCACATATTCTCTTCTCTTTTTGACAACCTCCTGTTCCACGCTTGGCCTAACCACTTAGAACAGAGTTGTTTTTTTAACTGATCTCTTCTGATTTGTTACTATACCTTTCTATTAGGGATTCAGTCTCCTTCCTCATCCTCTCCAAATTGAAATGTCCTCAGACATCCCACCTGGCGCCCTGGTGAAAACAGTCTCCATCTCTCTACAGAAGAGACAGATTAATTTAGAAGAAGGGAGAGACTAATTAACTACCATGCAGCTGAGTGACTAGCCTTGGATCACACAGCTGTTGACAGGGGAATAGAGGCTCCAATTCACGAGCTTCCTTTAGGCTTAAGCCATCCTATTTCCTTGCCAAAGCATTAAGCCTGTATCCAAATGACCAGGGCAAGAGTGCAAATATGGTAGAGAGAAAAACACACAAAGAAATCAGGAATTCATACATTTATTCAGCAAGCAAGCATTCTTTTCAGCATCTACTATAGGTCCATTAGTGCCTTAGACACTAAGGAAGACAAAAAAGAGATATAAAAGTGGACCCTGCCCTCAAGTAATTTCTCTAAATAAGATGTGTAAACTCATCAGGCAAGGCAAAGCTAATGGAGAATGAAAGCAAATGCAAGATTATAGTGGTTTCAGCTCCATAACAACTGTAAAGACAAGTGTTGAGTAGCAAATCAATTAAAGGAGTGATCAAAAAAGTATCTTCACAAGAACAGGACAGGGGAGGAATAGCAAGGAATCAGTGGTTATGAAAAAGATCTGAGGGTTTTAGTAGACTGCTCATTTATGAATCAACAACATGGAAGAAAAGAAGGAGGAAGAAGAAGAAGAAGAAGGAGAAGAATGGGGGAGGAGGAGGAGGAGGAAGAGGAGGAGAAAGGAAGGAAGGAAGGAAGGAAAGGAGGGAGGAAAGAAGAAAGGAAGAAAGAAACTTCATTTGGGGTATCATATTTCACTCTACGTACCACATTCTAGGAATGATATTGATAACTGGCAAGAGAGCAAGAAGAGCAGAATTTTGAACAGCTTCAACATCATTTCATATGAGAATCTGCAGAAGGAACTGAGGCTGTTTAGCTTCAATAAGGGAAGACTTAAAGAGGGCATGGCAGATGCCTGTCTTCAAGCATTTGAGGGGCTATTGCATAAAAGAAGGACTGGCTCCCAGATTACTACATTTGGTTTCAGTGGACAGAAGTAGGCACAATGAATAGAAATTGCCAAGAGACTTGACCTCAGGGAAAACTTCCCTAATCCTTAATAAGTTCTTTATGAAAAGCACTGGCCCTGAAGTCAGGAGGACCTGAGTTCAAATCCGGCCTCAGACCAAATACTTGACACTTACTAGCTGTGTGACCCTGGGCAAGTCATTTAACCCCAGTTGCCTAAAAATAAAAAAAAAATTTAAATTTTTTTAAAAAATTATGTAATAGAAAAAAATTCTTTTTCTGTCATGGGTTAGACTGGATGGCCTCTGAATCCCTCCAAATGATCAGATTCTAGCTGATTAGGCTAGAGTAGTAAAAAATAAATAAACAAATAAATAATAAAAGTATGAAGGCACTATTCAGATATAAAGCACTCATTATTATTATTATTATTACCAGTCAGATAAAACTTGAAAGAGGCAAGTCTTAAATCAAGTCTTGAAGTAAGAGATGGACATAAATTGGCAGAGAAAAGAAGGTGTTCTGAAAAGGGAGACTAGCAGGAATTCTGTTCATGCTGCTTCATTTTGCTCACTCATCCTTTCCAAACAAAAACAAAAACAACTTCAGGATGCTTCTGTGGCTAATTGCATTGAGTCCAGTCTCCTCATACTGTCACTTCAAATCAGTTCAACAGGCATTTATTAAGTATTGTCCTTGAGTAAAACACCATGCACTGTTTCCTTGAAGAAAAAAAAAATAAAGACGGTACAGAACCTGATCTCTGGAAGCTTACACTTTAATGACTGGAGAGAATGATCCAAGGAAAAGTGCTATAAGAAATTTGAGGAGGGACAAATTATTCACTTAAGAGTGAGGAGAGTCAGGAAAGCCTTCATGGACATAATGGTAGCATCTGATTTGATCCTCCATAAACAGGTATAAGTCTAATTAATCCAAATTTATCTTCTGCTATTCTCCAATACAAATTCCCTGCTCTGACAACAGAGAGAGAGAGAGAGATGGAGGCAAAGAGACAGAGACAGAGACACAGACAGAGAGAGAGACACACAGAAAGAGACAGCAAGACAGAGACAGACAGAGAGACTATAAATTGTATACCTGTGTTCTTTATCAGGGAACTCCCTACAAAAAAATAAAATCGCAAGTTTTTGGAGGAGGATGGGGGTTAACCAGGCTAGAGTTCTAAAGGGCTAAAAAGATTTGTCAATTTGTATATCATTTTAATCTGTGATCACTCCCTTTCTTGGTAAGATTCCCTAATTTGAAGTCTCACTCCCACAAGAAGTCACTCCGCTCTACCTCCTCAGAAGTCATTCCTCTATTTTTTTTTGTTTGTTTGTTTATCTTTCTTTGGATATATACAAAATGGACCTTTAGGACCTCATGACCTTCAGGAAAACTTCAAATTGAAAATTCATGATTTTTCAATTTTTAGATTTAGAGCTGGAAAGGACTTTAAGTATCCCTTCATCTAGCCCTCCCCATTTTATACCTGAGGAAACTGAGGTTCAGAGAAAGAAGGGAAGGAACTTGCTTCAGATTGCCCAGGTACTCAGTCACAGAACCAGAACTGACTCCTAGCTCTTCTGACTCTAGGCCCTTCCTCCACAACAGACTGCTCCCTTGGCTCCAGCTACCCAAAGATTCTGGGCCTGCCAGCTGTGGCCTGAGTGCCTTCACCTTCTGTAAGTCCAAAATGACAACAAGCAACACTTTCCCTCTGTCCGTCAACACAACGTGCTGCTGGCTGCCCGCTGTGGAGAGATTCTCCACATGGATGCTGCTCATTCTGATGTCACCGCAACACATCCAGCTTATGAAATTGGCTGGAGAGAGGCCTGCCTGAAGCCAACAAAATAAGCAGGATTGATTAGAAAAGTGACATCACCCTGGCAAGGGAGTGCGAACATTGAAGACGCAGACACAGAGTCAGACCCAGGGTGTTTACACCAAAGGACAGGATCCTAAAGGGAAAAACTCATTTTCACTCTCTCACCAGTAGCAGTAGCTGGCATCTCCCATCTCCCCATTCTTGGATGGGTTATACTGATTTTGGCCTTTGAAAACAGGAGATTCTCTGTAGTCCTAACACTCCTGGGGTTGTCCCTCTCCAATCCCAACTCCCCCACCCAGAGCAGTCCAATATTCACTGGCAAGAAATTGCCTCCTTCAAAGAAAATCAGGTATAACTAACCCCTCCACCTTCACTTATACCCCAAAGGATCAATCAGCCCAGAATTGCCTTTAATTCCTGAAGATAAGCATCAACTCACTCATGCACAACTTTCTCAAGCACCCAACATAGTTGGAAACAAAATCAGGTCTCAGAAAACACTTACTCATTCTGACCACTCCCTGGAAATATCATCAATGATAAATCATATCTTTCAATTATCTGGGTGATCTCTGAGGTCAACCAAAACGCTCTTTCTGAGACTGATATTTCCCTTGTGATTACTTCTCCTGAAATTTGAAATAGTCCATGCACCCCTTTAGAACCAGTCCCCTGCAACTTGTTTAAATGGCTTCTCAACAACGTGTTTGTGATTTCCACGTTTTTAATAGGTCCCCTTCAAAGTCTGATCTTTAATTTAATTCTTGGGCTTTAATTTTGTTTTCCTTCCTCTCTTTTTTTTAAATAGGGACCTCAATTTTCTAGTCTCATTTCTTATTATGTATCATAATGTGAAGAAAAATAAGAGATTTGGAAGTGGAGAAGTTTTGATGGCATGGGGTTAATTTTTTAATTTATTTATTTATTTTTAGTTTTCAACATTCACTTCCATAAGATTTTGAGTTTCAAATTTTCCCTCCATCTCTCCCTTCCCCCCACCCCATGACAGCATGCAATTTGATATAGGCTCTACATAGACATTCATATTGAACCTATTTGGACATTAGTTATGTTGTAAAGAAGAATTAGAACTAATGGGAGAAACCACGGGAAAGAAGAAACAAACAGAAAAAAAAAGAAAAAAGAGAGAGAGGGCAAATAATATGGTTTGATCTGCATTCAGACTCCATAGTTCTTTTTTCTAGATGTGGACAGTATTTTCCATCCTGAGTCCTTTGGAGTTGCCTTGGATCCTTGCATTGCTGAGAGGAAATGAGTCTATCAAAGCTAGTCATCACACATTGTGGTTGTTACTGCATACAACATTCTTCTGGTTCTGCTCACTTCACTCAGCATCAGTTCATATACATCTTTCCGGGTTTTTCTGCCTGCTCATCATTTCATATAGCACAATAGTATTCCATTACATTCATATACCACAACTTGCTCAGTCATTCCCCAACTAATGGCATCCCCTCAATTTCCAATTCTTTGCCACCACAGAAAGAGCTGCTGTAAATATTTTTGTACATGTGGTACCTTTTCCCGTTTGTATGATTTCTTTGGGACATGGGGCTAATTTTAAATCAAGGAAGCTAAAGAAGAAAGAAATAATGGAAAGGATATTGGGCTAAGATGACAGATACGCAGAATTTTGCATGGTACCTTGAGTAAGTTAAAGATTAGGTATCTTTAGGTGATGCAATGCATAAAGCACTGGCCCTGGAGTCAGGAGGACCTGAGTTCAAGGCTGGCCTCAGACACTTGATGCTTACTAGCTGTGTGACCCTGGGCAAGTCACTTAACCCCAATTGCCTCACAGAGGAAAAAATAAAAAAGATTAGGTGTCATTATGTATATGCATATATACAACAGGTATTATTACTATTAATGTTGTTATTATTGACTTGAGAAGTCAACTAGGCAGCTTGCTAGGTAACAATACGAAATCATAAGAACATAGGATTTAGAGTCTGAAGGTACATTAGAAATCATCTTGTCCAAATTCCCTTATTTTGCAGAAGAGGAAAGTGACTTTAAAGGAGGCTAAATGACTTTACTACGGTCAGTTGTTATAATAGTCAAGATTCAAATTCGGTTTTTCTGATTATAAATTCAAGATTCTTTCCACTGTACCATGTTGGTGTTAGAAAATTGCCCAGTAAAGTAATAACTCTATTTATTACAAAGATATTATTATTATTATATATAGATATGTTGTGATCAATACTATTTTCTAAATGTATTGGTGCGAATGCTTTGCTGGTTTAATCAATCAACAAGTATTTAATGAGTGTCTACAATCCCCAATATAATTTTAGACTACAAGTCTTCGCCTTTGGAGCAGATTCAAGTCTTTCCCTTTGTGAAGGATCAGTCCTAGAAGCACCATGCTCCATTCTTCACTATACTCTTTTAGTGATTTTTTTTAACAACTATGGTATTAATTTGAATAACCTGAGAAAAAAGGAGGTTTTTTTTTCTTAAGCCCTACCTTGATTAGGAAGCATATAACCTTATATAAGTATAAGAGTATGGCAAAAATTTGGTATAGACCAACATTTCACACTGTATGTACCAAGATAAGCTCCAAATGGATACATGATTTTGACTTAAAGGATGACATTATAAATAAATTAGAGGAATATGGAAGAAATTACCTGTCAGAGTTATGGATAGGGGAAGAGTTTATGTCCAAACAAGAAACAGAAGGGTTGATGGGACATAAAATAGACAATTTTGATTACAAAAGTTTATGTACAAGAAACACCAATTCAGTTAAAATTAGGAGAGAAGTAGGAAATTGAGTTAAAAAACCTTTGTAGCAAGTTTCTCTCATAAAGATATCATTTCTAAGATATATAAGGAAATGATTAAAATTTATAATAATAAGAGCCATTCCCCCGATTGATAAATGATCATAGGACATAAACAGGCAAAGGAAGAAAGACAAACTGTCACTAGCTATGTGAGAAAATGTTCTAAATCACTCATAATTATAGAAATGCAAATTAAAACAACTTTGAGGTACTATTTTACACACATCATATTGACAAAGGTGGGGGGAAAAAAGGAAAATGGCAAATGTTGGAGAGGCTATAGGGAAGCAGGTACATTAATTCACTGCCTTTGGGGCCCCTCTTGTTCTCTGATTGGATAGGGTAGAGGGCAGACATTAGAAAGCCCCTCCCAGACCCTTCATCTTTCTATGAGACAGAGGCTAGAGAACTAATCTCCTGGAAGAAGATAACAAATACCAGCTAAATTCTGGAGAGCATTAAAAACAGAGCTAAACATCATGCTTGAAAGAACCACACTGACAGAAAGAGGCTAAGTAGGTCACAGGAACCACAGGCATCTGATGGAAACTGAGGAGAAGGGAAGTATTTCCTGGGAGCATTAAGAGGAGAGTTATTGATGAAAAGGCAACATTACACAGAGAGCACAGACCAGAAGGAACACAACTCAGCTTTCTCTCCTTACCACCTCACCCACAGCTGATAGATGTATTTATATGGATAGTGCTAGAAGGAGATTAGCCAGAGAATTAAGATAACCCCAAAATGTACCTGGATCTTTCATAAGCAAAAGAGAGCCTTTAACACAAGGGATATATCAACACTATGCTAAAGGGATAGTAAAAGCTTTTTGACCCACCATTACCCTGCTGTGGACCTGAAACCCACATCTAGCTTAAAGGAAAATGGGCTACGGTTGCAATGAAAAAGGCCTTGGATTTGAAGTCAAAAGACCTGGGGATCACAAAAAAAAGTAAGTACTGGGACAAGTCCTGAGCTGCTGGAGTTCTGCACTCCATAACCCCATCATTTTACATGTGGAAACTCATGTAACCAAACTCCAGAGACATTAAGTGACTTCTTAGTAAATAACATAGATTTGAACCCAGGTCTTTTGACTTCAAATCCAAGGCCTTTTTCATTGCACCATTCAACCCTACCAATGCTTTGTTTTGTTTTAGAAATCTCAAATGTTGGAATTCACCAAATAAGGAAAAAATTTAGGTGAGGCAGGAGAGATGCTTTCCTTAGAGCACTAGCTACCAAGCAGTGTTGATTAGGACCAAGGAGCCCTAGCATCATATCATGGCTTTGATTTCTTGACATAAACACTCTTTGAAAAGTACTGTCTGGGGGGGGGGGGGCAGCTAGGTGGTGCAGTGGATAAAGCACCGGCCCTGAAAGCAGGAGGACCTGACTTCAAATTCAGCCTCAGACCAAACACTTGACATGTCTTCTGTGACCCTGGGCAAGTCACTTAACCCCAATTGCCTAAACAAAAAAAAAAAAAGGAAAAAGGAAAAAAAAAAGTATTGTCTAATGCTATTTCTTTCTACAGTGAATTAAAATTCATTTGGACAAAAAAGAGATTTTGTTTTGTTATTTGGAGAATTTCAAGACATTCCTTCAGATCAGCTCAAGCACAATCTTCTACATGAAGTCATACCTGATCCTTCAGCTGTTACTTTTCTCTCCTTAACTAACTTATATTAAAGTACTTTCCATTACTCTGTATATATTTCTATAAGTACACATTGTCATCCCCCCTGATGGAATAGAAACTCCTTGAGAGCAGGAGCTGCTTCATTTTTTTTTCTCTTTATATCCTCTGCACCTATCATAATACCTGGCACATAGTAGGTGCTTAATAAATACTTGTTGATAAATTGATTAATCACTGGAGAGGTTCAAGGATACTCCTAGGATATCTGTTAGATAGGCTTAGTATATATGCAAGGTGTGGCTCTTGAGTGGCTTGGATGAATTTGATTTGTGACCAGGACCAAGAGGATAGAGAGGAGAACTAAGAGAAATTTTTACACCATGAACATTGGCTGGGGGTATGGGAGAACAGCGATTAAGACTAGGCAGGCCTCAGGAGCGGCTCAAGGCTGGAAGATTTTTCTCAGTCTCCAACTAGAGTATCAGGATCGAATTACATATATGGGCCCTTCAAATATCTCTGGCCCAAGGGTATGAGCCTGAATACCTTTCTTAAGCAGAAGGGTAACCTTTAGCCTAACAATCCACTAGTTAGATCTTTTACATCAAACTCTGGTTATACAAAATACCATCTCAAATAAAGAATCATGGGAGAAAACCCATTTGTCCAACCCAATAGCAAACAGAAATAAAAAGTTGGGCAGAATAGGATATAATAAGGAACATACAAAATGGAAGGAAGTCTTGCTGGGAGCAAGATGAAATATTGGCTCAAACCAAGAGAGCAAGAAGATGCTCAATCAGAGGAGATCCATTATGGCAGTTTATAAAATTTCAAGCAAAGTCTAAGACAGTGATGGGCCTGGCTTCCCCTCTTTGGGAATTTTTCTTCTTCTGCCTTTCTGGAGCGTCCTCTGTCCATCTGTCTTCCTACAGAAGCTCTGGAACCAACTCGGTAAGTCCTCTAGACAAGTACACAGCATCTGCAATCAGCTTTCTCTCCTCCACTCTGGAGTTACATTTCCTTCCACATGTACCCAGCAGAAAGCAAAATGCCTCAGGCTGCTTTGGAAGCCTTGGTTACACATCAAAAACCCAGGTTTTGGGAAAACACCTACTGGGAGAATGGAGCAGTCAGGACAATGAGGAGCTGACCTCTAAACATGCTTTCAGGCCTTGCCTTAGCCATCCTTGTCTGAATGGTGGTTGTCTGCAAACCAAGGTGGGGAGTAGGGCGGCAGAATCCTCCTCTTCCTATTAGGCCTCGGTCCAGGGAGGAAGACAAGGTTACAGAGTTTACTTCTGGATTCCCAAAGGCGTCTGCCTGTCCTTTTATTATGTCCTTGAAATAATGGGCCTTCACAGGGAGAAGACTCTGGCCTCCTGATTACCCTGCACTTTGGTAGCCTCTGAAACCTCCTCTGCAGTTGCGTGACCAGTAATAATTCATGTAAATGCTAGTTTGTTCAGTGGGGGTTTATGTATCAGTCTGCATTTATCTGGTTGACATGCATGAAGTCTGGCATTCCAATGGAGAGGGTGGCGAGGATGGGGGAAGAAGCCTTTTGCCTTTTATTATACCCCTGTCCTGAGTTCATTAAATGGCAAACAGATTTGGAATGCCCCTTTTTGTATTTGTTTAGACAGTGCTTCCAGAGAGGTCTGCTCAAGAGAAAACAGGTTGTTAGGGAGACAGAGGAGAAGAAACCTTTTGACTGAGTCCAAGTTTTATAGAACAAATCCGTTTGTTAAGGGAATTTGTTCTGTGAAGTTTGGATTCAGTCAAAGGACCACACTTGAGGACCTCAAGGGTCCCATGTGGCCTTCAGGCCGCAGGTTCCCTACCCCTATGCTTTGACAATCAAGAGCTTTCAGTTTCTGCTTTCTAGAGCTACCAGAAGATGAAAGGTGTGAAGTTAGGGAACGTCAGGGAGTTTGTTAACAATAGAGTAGAAATTCTAGAGGGGAGAGCAGAACAGGAGGCTAGAGGAGGATGCAGATGGCAGAAGGGTAGCACTGAGGCAGCTAAGAATGAATTTACAGGAAGAAGTTTCAGGGAGCAGGACATTTTTGCCTGTGCAGACAATGATTCTGAATCACTGGATAAGGTGAGCAGGAGGTGGGAGTTTTCTAGTCATGAGGTAGGAGAAGAAACAGATTAATCAGGGCCCCTGCCCTTCAGGGCCCTGGGATGCCTGAGCACAGTGTTACCGTGGGGACCAGTTGTATCAGTTTCTATAGTTGGTCACTTGCACACAGAGCTGGGGGGCATAGGTAGCATGTAGAGACAACAGCAAATTCTGTCTGAACATCTGTGTCTAAAAAATGAGACTGCTTAAGTAATAGTGATAGCTAGCATGTGTATGGAGCTTACTATGTGCCAGGCACTGTGCTAAGCACTATATGATTATTATCACATTTGATCCTCACAGCAACGCAGTGAAGTAGGTGCTATTATCATCCCTATTTTAGGGATTAGGAAAACTGAGGCAAACAGAGACTTACCCAAGGTCATACAGCTAGTGTCTGAGGCCAGGTTTGAAATCAGGTCTTCCAAGTAGTGTTAATAACCAGAGGAAGAAGATGGAATTTGGCAGGGAATACCTGTCTCCCTTACTCTGACTCTGGTTTACTCTCCATTGCCTTTTGCACTTATCCCATGCATCAGTCAATCAATCAAGAAGCATTTATTAAGCACTTACTAAGTGCTGGACACATTTCTAAGCTCTGGGGATACAAACAAGGCAAAGGTATCTGCCCTCAAGGAGCTTATAATCTACTAGGTAGACATTATGCAAACAAATACATACAAAGCAAGTTATGTATAAGATAAATAGGAAATGATTAAAAGATGGAAGGCACTGGAGTTAAGAGGGGTCAAGAAAAGATTTCCTTTCTTCTAGGAAGTGGGATTTTAGTTCGAACTTAAAGGAAGCCAGGGAGTTCAATATTAGGAGCAGAAAAGGCAGAGCGTTCCAGTGTAGGGGACAGATGGAGAAAATGCCCAGAGCCAAGAGATGGAGTGTCTTGTTTGGGGAACAACCAGGAGGGCTATGTTACTGAATGGAAGAGTACGTGTTGGGAAGTAAGGTATGTAAGAAGACTAGAAAGGTAAGAGGGGGCTAGGTTATGAAGGGCTTTGAATGCCAAACAGAGCATTCTGCATTTGATCCCAGAGGCAATAGGGAGCCACTGGAGTTGAGTAGAAGAGAGACAAGACTGGACCCCTACTTCAGGGAAATCACTTTAATGATTAAGTGGAAAATGCATTGGAATGGAGAAGAGACTTGAAGCAGGCAGACCCACAAGTAGGCTATTGCACTAATCAAAGCATGAGGTTATAAGTGCATACACCAGAGGAGTGGCTCTGAGGAGAGAAGGGAACATATTGGAGAGATGTTACAAGGATGAAATCAGTAGGTCTTGACAACAGATTGGATATGGTGGGGGAAAGATAGTGAGGAATCCAGGATGACTGCTAGATTGCAAGCCTGAGGGACTGGGAGGATGCTGTTGGCTTCCACAATGATAGGGAAGGGAGGGGGAGGGGGTTGGATTGGGGAAAAGATAATGAATTTCATTTTGGACATATTGAGTTTAAGATGTCTACTGGACATACAGTTCCAGTTGTCTGAAAGACAGTTGGAAATGTGAGATTGGAGCCAGCAGAGAGTTCTGGACAGGACAGGTAGATTTGAAAATCATCAGCACAGAGATGGTAATCAAACTGATGAGGTCTAGAGGTTAGGGGTCCTGGAATCCCAAAATCACGACACTCAGGTCCTGCCTGAAAGAATTTGACCCAAGCCTTCTTTCAGCCAAAAACAAGGTTTATTGAAGATTCGCCATATTAGCTAGACTCTTAAGGAATCTGAGCATCTGTAGGCTATTGGCTAGATCGTGAAAATCTGTCTATCTTGATGGAGACAAGATGGACCTTATATACAGAAGGACTGTGGGAGGGATCCGAGGAGTGACCAAGTAGTCTATGAAGTAATATTTAGGAGTGGCCAAGTAGTCTATGAGGTAATAGAATTCCAGAGAAATGGAGCCTAGGTGGGACCAAGGGTGGGAAGTGGCCTGGGGCCATAGGGAGGTAAGACAATGGAGGGCCAGGCTAGGTCAAGAATAACAGAATTGGGGAATTGGGTGTAGCCAAAACGACCAGAATCATGACCTCAGGAGAATGCCAGAGATCTCCTTGATTAAGTGGGAGAATTCAAGGACTGTCCAAAGGTTTTCTAGGGCCCATAAACAAATGGATCCCAAATTGGAACAAAAGTTTCACTTTGGGCATACCCCATCAAAACCATGGTAGCTGATGAAATCACCAAGTGAAATAGTATAGAGGGAGACCCAGGACAGATGGACACCTATGGTTAGAGGGTGTGATCTGGAAAAGCAAAGGAGATAGAGGAGAAAGTCAGATAGGTAAGAGGAGAGCCAGAAGAGAGTGATGTCCCAAAAACCTAGAGGGAAGAGAGTATCAAGGAGGAGAGAGAGTGATCAACAGTGCCAAAGGCTGCAGAGGGGAGGAAGAGAAAGAGCGTTCAGAAAAGGCTATTGGATGTGGCAGCTAAGAGATCATTAGTAACTTTGGAGAGAGGAATAATAATTAACCTGTCCTAAGCTAAATAATCTATGTTCCTGGAGTAGATAACTCCTATAAATTATGGGAATTCAGTTCATGTGTATTGTATATCGAAACCAGTTTCTGATATAACAGCATTTTAAAAAAAAGTAATTAGGAGAATCCACAAGTAGTTATCTCTTGACTTGCCTTCAGTCTCTATTCCCTATCACTTCTAGTAGCATCTTGAGGGGTAAATCTGCACACAGCTCTGCATATCTGACAAATGGTTGTTGCCTGGCTTTTTCCACCAAAGGAGCAAGCCAGGGCTTAAGAAGTTTAATGGAAAGGACTTTAGGCAAGCATTTATCTTGCTTCTGTTCCCACCTTACCCAAAGCTTTATCATCATACTTCCCTTCCCACCTTATCCAAAATTTTGTCACAGAGGGCTTCCAGTTTATTTTGATTTGCTTGCTAATTCATCCCTAGAGGAGAAAGTGAGGCTGATGACTTTGTACAGCTCTGCCTCATTTAAATCCAATTCATTTGCAAGTCATGACATCACCTTCCTGATGTCATTGATCCTCTTCTAGAAGGAAGGACAAACAACAAACCAGTGATGTTGGTCATATCAGGAAGCTGGAGGGGTTGAAAGAATGAAGATTCTGTGGAATTTTAAGATTCTAGGAAATTTAAGATTACTGTGGGCTATAGAGAGGAAGATATTCCTGCCCAGGACACCCAGATGTGATTATTTTGGAAAACTGTTCTAAGTTCCACTGACATGTCTTTGATATAATGTGGGTATGAAATTTTGAACAATGATATTTATCTCTTGCTTGTAACATAATATATAAAAGAGAAGATGTATCCGTCTCCAGCTCTCAAACTTCAACCAGTTCCACAAACACTTAAGGGAGTTTTGACCTTCTAAGGTTGACCATTCCCAGAATTCTAATGCTTTTTTATTCATTCCTTTGTTCATTCATTCATTCCAAAGCTTCAGGCTACTTGGATTACACACACGAAAACATCCTTCCCCAGCCACAAATCCTCTACACACAACAATCTCTCCCCACCCTTCTGCAGAATGTAAACTCCTTGAGGGCAGAGACTATCTTTTGTATTTGTAACTTCAGTGTTTAACAGGATACCGGGCACAAAGTAAGTGCTTAATCAATATGTTTTCATTCATTCAATTCCCAGACATGCCAAAGACTTTTTTGGTTCTTTGGGAATTCCAGAAATTTTCCTCTATTTAGAGTAAACCAAAGCAGTAAGATTCCCATTTATAGTGCGATCTACTCTTTTAAAAGGTGATGGCTAGGTGGGGGAAAAAGAGTAATACCCAAACTATACCAAAATCTCCAAAGAAACCCCACCTTCGATTTATTTTGAGGCACTTTTAACCAATTTTAACCAATTTCCTTTATTAGACCATTGATTAGAACTCCAAATACACAAAGGCAAGCGCTTACATGGTGGTCAGAAGAAGTGATACAAGAACACTCTCAAGATTTCTCTGAAGAACTTTGGAATTGATTGGGTGACATGGGAGATGCTGGCACAGGATTGCCCTGCATGGTCTACCTGCATCAAAGAAGGTGCTGTGCTCTGTGAGCAAAGCGGAATTGAAGTAGCTCAAAAGAAACCTGAGATGTGCAGATTTAGAGAATCCACCCCAAATGTTTCCATGGTTTATTTGTGCCCGACCTGTGGTAGAGCATTCTGAGCTTGTGTTGGTCTGCTCAGCCACAGTCAGACACACTGTAGTGACTCTAGCATAGTGATGTCACTTTGCTCCTCTTCAAGAATAAAGAACAGCTACCGCTAATCTAGTGGCAACATGTTACTGGCTTTTGTCTCCTCCCTTCTCCAACTCTGTTACCTACTGATGATGCTTGGGGAAGTATTGAGAGGCCAGGCTGGAAACTGTCTATGTGGAGACATGGAAAAAGCAGAGATTAGAACCTGACTCCTCTGTCACAGCCCTGTACTTATTGCCTATGTGATTTGGGAAAACTCATTTCACCTCCTTGAATACAAGTTTTCCAACATATAAAATGAGGTGATTGTGACAGGAAATGGGACCTGGGCCCCTAAAAGGAAAAGACCATGTCTTTGCCCCTGAACTTACCCACACATTTCTGCCTAGCCTTTTAACAATCCTTTTAACTGTCATTTCATTTTGGCCCTACCATTTAACTCCAACCATTGTCTGCACCTGGCTTGCCCCAAACTACTTGCCACCCCTTAGTCCCATCCAGATCTTGCCAGTCTTTTTCTGTTTAAAAGTATCATTCTCACCCCCATTAAATTGCATAGATTCTTAGAATCTGTCCTGCTTGTATTGGTGTCACAAATACCGAAGATTTACTAGAAATCTTGCCCATCCAACCAGTGTCATAATAAACTCACTACTTGGACTAAAGGAAGGTTTGAGTAGTCAAATTCTTTCAAGGCAGACTTGCCCTGCACCCTTACATGTCAGGGTTCCTAGCACTCCTAGACCACATCAATTAGACTAGATGTCCATAGACATACAAAATTGACTCATAGAACCATAGAGTCTTAGAGTTGGAAATTACTTTAGGCAGCATCTAATAAAGCCTTGCAATCAGTTCAGGCATACTCTGGAAAATATCACCCAGGAAAAATTCAGCTTCTTCTTAGAAACCTATGGCTGGTGGAGGCCTCACTATCTTCACAAAGCAACTCATTTCATTTTTGGTGAACTCTGTTAGAAAGTTAATTTTTACATGCATCTTGTAGGAGTTTACTATAGCATGTCAATTTCCAACTCTTAAAAGTCTTTTTTTTTCTTCAAAATCTACTTCTATTTTTACGCTTTGGAGCTATTGAGAAAAACTTTAATCCTTCATTTGGATAGCCTTTGAACATTTGAAATGCTTATTGTACCAAGAAATTTGGATAAGGGTAGAGTCACAGGCTATAGACTTGCAAACCATATTAAAGATGACCTAGTCCAATGCCCTCATTTTAAAGAAAAGGGAATGGAGACCAAATGAATGAAAAATTATTTGGCTAAGGTCACTCAGGTAGTAAGTCTAAGACCTTTGATTTTAATTCAGGTCCTCTGACTTCAAATCCAGCATTCTGCCCTTTACACCAAAGTGATAAATCATTTCTAAGGGGCAAAGATGGGAATTTGGTCCCAGACACCACTCAGTACAAGGCCTAACCCTTCACACAATATGGCCTGAAACTTCAACTTGAATCTCTAAGGATTCAAATTCCACTTAGTGCTAGAATGGACATGACATCTTGTTTTAAAGCCAAAAGGCCTGCAAAAGGGCTCTGAAGTCTCTTGGCCATCAAACAGCTATTACGAAACCACTTCAGATGAACTAAGTGTAAATGAATCTGAAACATACGGACTGAATTTCCATGGAACTGAATAATAAAGTTGCATAAAAATATGCCTGCCCCTCCCCCCCAATAGATAAAAATATGAGTAGAGTGTGTGTGTGTTTGTATGTGTGTATGTATGTATGTGTTTGGGGGATGGGACTGAACAGCATAGGAAGAGAAAATTTTTTTCCTGAATCTGCCAAACCCAGGAGAAATGAAAATGTAATGAGAGGGTCTTCCCCAGGGCCACGAATTTCTGATTCTAACCAGGGATAGGCCAGAGCTACAGTAGGGTTATCCAGAGTCAGTAGAGAAGGTTCATCTTTGTTAATGGGGGAAAAAAAATAGAAAAGAAAAGAAAAAAGTCTAGAAAATCATAGGAGCTAAATAAATGAGAGTAGAATAAATGAGAAATGTCAGAGGTAATCCATCATTAATCACAGATCAGGAAGGACATCAATCATAAGAATTTCCTTTTGTAGAAGCTATACTTCAATGGCGTCTGAGTCTCCTGGCAATATGACAAAAGATACTTGCTTTCTCTGTATGAGAGAGTGTGTTAAGCTAGCAGTATTCCATGAGCCCATTTTTACCACGCAGGGGCAAGCCTGCAGTCAATGACTGTGTTTCCCCAGTGCTAAGCTCACACCATCTCAGCAGTGACTCAGGGTTTGGTCTTGGCAAACTTTTTCTTCCAAATCCCTAATCTCCTCAGATCCAAAATCTCCCTTGTTTTTTTGTTGTTTTTTTTTAGGCAATTGGGGTTAAGTGACTTGCCCAGGTTCACACAGCTAGTAAGTGTCAAGTGTTTGGTCTGAGGCCGGATTTGGACTCAGGTCCTCATGACTTCAGGGTCGGTGCTCTATCCACTGCACCACTTAGCTGCCCCTCCAACTTGTCATTTTCAATCACCAAACATCAAAATATGTTTTCCTTCACAAAGAACCATAGCATGTCCCTGGCTGGAAGGTCCCATCCTGGGCTTCCCCACCACCACCTCCTGGAATATAGCATGGATTTCTTTTCAGTCAGTGATGTTGGCATTACGGTTACAAACTCTTTCTTCAGGCTACAATGGATCCACAGCAGGAATTGATTTTTTTCTTTTTTTTTTTTAAAGTGAGATCAACCAGACTGCACTGTGACTCCCCCCACCCTAACCCCCCTCCAACCATCATGCAGTTGGGAAACACTTTGGGAAACACTTGCTCTAAACCCAACAGCAGAGAATAGGTTGGAAGCCAGTGAGAGTTTCAGTGAAAATACTTGGCAGTGGTTGAGTGGATTACCATGCTGGGACAAACCTTCTTCCAGGCTACAGATGTCACAATCATGCATATTCAAAAATATGCACAACAACTGGGAATTTCAATCACAATGCCTAGCCATAAGAATGCTGTAAAATGCCAAAGAAGGAGATGGGGGAGTGGAACATTCTGGGAATGACCTTCTTTCTCCCCAGACTAAGTTGGCAGGGAGGCAGCAGGGTATAGTGGAAAGAAGACAGGAGATCTGGATTGGACTCTTGGCTCTGCCACTTAGATAGTATGGCTATGAACAAGTCAATTCCCTTTACTGGTCTTCCACTGCAAAATGAGGAAGTTAGTTGGACTGGGTAATCTTGGTCAAGCATTTATTAAGTGCCAACTATATTCTAGGCACTGTGCTAGGTAATGAGGCTACACAAACACCAAGTGATCTCTGTCTTTAAGGAGCTTATCATCTATCATTTAACCTCTCTTGGCCTCAGTTTCAATGAGACAGTTGGACCCTAGATATCCTCTAGTGTCCTTTCCAGCTCTAATTCTATGATTCTATGATCTTTGTGGTCCCTTGCAATTCTAAAAGTGTGTGATTATGGAGTACAGTAAGTTACTGGAATCCTACTGTCAAAAACTCCAATGGCACTTTGTGGGGGGAGGGATTTCCATACTCTTGGCTCATAGCCAGTGGGGAGGAAACAAGGGATTCTTGTGTGAAAAGTAGGGATAATAAGCCCCACCCATCTCACAGGGTTGTTGCAAGGACCAAATGCAATGTCAGTAAAAAAAAAGTTTTTTTAGTAAACTCTAAAGAGCTATAATTCAAACAATTCACTCCAACAACAATTTATTAAGGTATGTGCAAGGTGCTTTCTAGGCTCCTGGCATATGAAGAAAAAAATGAAAAACAGTTTCCTGTCCTCAATGAGTTTATATTGGACTACATATTTCTTGGAGAAATATAAAATACCATTTATTGCATTTGCAAGTATATGAAAGACATATCAAAATGTCAATTAGCCATGGTAATGGGGAAGCCTGAATAATTAGAACCCACAAATCACAGAAAAAAAATCTATCTTTACTTTCTAGTTTAAAACTGATATACTACCTAATCTTTTATTGGGGCTGTTAACAAAGAATCTGATTAACCGATGGCATACTGGATAATGTTGGAATTGGAGTCATAAAGTCCTGAGTTCAAATCCAGCCTTTGGCATTTACTAGTTGTGTGACCCTGGGCAATTCACTTAATTTCTCTATCCCTGTTTCCTCACCTGTAAAATGAAGATAGTAATAACACTTAATTCCAAGGTTAGTTGTAAGGATAAAATGAGATAATATTTGCAAACCTTAATGTGCTATGTAAGTGTTAGTTATCGTCATCATTATAATCATCTTCCCAGATTTCCATTCTGTGAAGGAGATGCACATTTAATCATCTTTTCTTTATATGGATCCCCCAAATATCTTACAAATTACCCACAGGTATCATTTAATTTGTCATCAAAACACAATCAGTTGAGTGGATGGATTTCAGAAAAACCTGGAAAGATTTATATTAACTGATGCTAAGGGAACTGAGCAGAACCAGGAGAACATTGTAAGCAGTAACAGCAACATTGTACCATGATCAACTTTGATAGACTTATCACTTCTTAGCAATACAACGATCTTAGACAATTCCAAAAGACTCATGATGGAAAATGCTTCCCACATCCAAAGAAAGAACTAATGAGTATGAATGCAGATTGAAGCATACTATTTTCATTTGTTTTTTGTTTTTTCCTTCTTGTGGTTTTTCCTTTTTGATTTGATTCTTCTTTTACAACATGACTAATGTGAAAGTATGTTTAATATGATTGTACATGTAGGAAAAAACCACAATCAGATTTCTGGGGATATCTTACTTGGTAATAACTGATACCTATCTCACTAGGGTATCTGAACCACAAGTTGCACCATGAATCCACAAAGGACTGTAATGGGCCCTTTGGCAGAATTCTGTCGAATGTGGGAGAGTTGCCCTGATGGCAGCCCCAAATCCATCTCTTTCCCAGGAGAGTTACCATAAGTGTTTTTTCTATATTTTTGTTTTTGTTGTTTTATTTTTTGGGTTTTTTTGCCTCCTATGAGTCTTTTGGATATTCTGCAATTCTTATCGGGTGAAATGAAGGGTATCTTTTACCTATATGAATATGTTACCTTGACTGCTTGTACAGGAGGTAGGTACCTATTTAATTTACGTCCATGAAAACCTAAATATAAATTATATTTGGAGATTTCCTAGCCACCCTTTGCAGGTCAGCCTAGTTCACATGACTCACAGGTTCCTTTATTTCCAAAAACCATAGACTGGAAGCAAATTCATTTCTGGTGATTTACCAACTTATTCATAATTTGGGGAAGGAGAGAAATTAATAATTGAGAGGAAATCAGAGAGGGTAGTGCCTGGTAGGAGATTGCACCTGAACTGAATCTAGAATTAAGATAAAAACTCTGGGAAGTAGAGTTGAGGAGGTAAGAAAGAATTGCCTTCCAGGCAAAGGGGATAGATAACTGGTTCAAGGCAGGGAAATGGAAAAATAGAATGTTGAGTTTTCTAAGCAGCTAATGGCCCAGTGTGGACAGAACATGGAATAAGCCTGGAAAGGTGGGTTGGAGCCAGATTGTGAAGGTATTAAATGTCAGACTGATGATTTTGTTTCTTATTATAGTGGCAATAGGGAGCTATGTGTCAGGAACATTCTAAAGATTCTCTAAGGTTGAAAACTAGGTACAGAAAGGCATGGGGCAAAAAATGTTGCAGTTGCAACATTCTAATCTTATCTCTGACCCTAATATCATTTATCCTCCCAGCTTCAGTTTCCTCATCTTTAAAATTAAAATAATATCTCTAGTACTTATCACATGGTTGTTGTTGAGAGATCATGGATGTAACGAAGTGCTCTAAAAATGTCAGCTGTAATCATTAGACATCCTCTGAAGTTCCTTTGTGCACTGACATTCTATGACTTATTTAGTGTACTTTACATATATCATCTAATTTTATTCCTTCAACAGCCATATGATTAACATATTTTTATTATCCCCATTTTACAGATGAAATAACTGAAGCTCAGAGAGGTTGTGACTTGCCATACCACTAGTAAGAAAAAGAGCCAAACTTTGAGCTCAGGTCAGCTAGGTGGCACAGCAGGTAGAGTGCCAGGCCTGGAGCTGGAAGATTCATCTTCCTGAGTTCAAATCTGGCCTCAGACACTTACTAGGTGTGTGACCCTGGGCAAGCCACTTAACCCTGTTTGACTTAGTTTCTCCATCTGTAAAATGAGTTGGAGAAGGAAATGGCAAACCATTCCAGGATCTTTGCCCAGAAAACCCCAAATGGAGCCACAAAGAGTCCGACACAACTGAACAATGACTTCTGATAGCAAATCGAGTTCTTTTCCCAAAAAACCAAGCTTCCTCCAGTGTCCTTCATCCTCCCTCATGTGGTATTACCATGCCACCCTTCAGCAGGCTTCCCGTCCTCAGTAAGAATTCACCCTAAAGATGATCCTTCTGGCTTGTAAGTAGTAGACTCTCCATTTCATATACTGGTGAGCTGCTTACAAGATCAGTAGACAACTCCCATTACATTTCAATAAAACATTTTCGTTTGTTTCCAAAGACCATTCATTGACTGGGAGCAATTATATTGCTGGTGAGCAACCGACTTATTCATTTGTTTGTTCCTTGCCTTTATCATTCTTGCCTCAAGTGAGTAATATTTGCATTAGATTGGCCTCACTATTACCATAGGACAACCAGGGAAACCTTTGGCAAGGCGAAACATTCCAGCTCATTCTGAGTATGTACTGCATGATGAAGAGAAGGCTTTCACTTGGAGCCAAGGGTCCTCTGATTCCTGGTGAGTCAGCAGCATCCTGGAACTCCTCCGTTTAAGCTTTGCTGTGTTAGATTCCTAACATGCTCTTGGCTGTGTCCTAGCATAGGAAAGAGAAAGAGGGTAATGTGAAGGGCATGACTGGGATGGTATTAAGCTTTGACCCTCCCATAATATTCTGGTTTTCTTTGCATACTAAAGTATGTTTGCATGCTAAAGTATTAAAAAAAAATGCAAGAAAATAGTTGAAACTGTGCAATGCACCAATATAGACTACAAAAATTTAGTATTTACTGACTACTTAGCAAGACATAATCTAGTAGCTAGAATTATAACAATAAATAAAAAATTATAATAATAAAAGCTAACATTTATTTTTTTTAATTTTTATTTATTTTTAGGCAACTGGGGTTAAGTGACTTGCCCAGGGTCACACAGCTGGTAAGTGTCAAGTGTTTGGTCTGAGGTCGAATTTGAACTCAAGTCCTCTTAACTTCAGGACCAGTGCTCTATCCACTGTGCCACCTAGTTGCCCCTAAAACTAACATTTATTAAGCACCTACTATGTGTCAGGCACTATGCAAAGTGCTTTGCAATTATTTTCTCATTTGATACTCACAACAACTCTGCAAGGTAGGTAAGTTCACTATTTTTTATGGACTGGTAGATGACAAATATCCAGGAGAAGTCAACCAACAAATTATATAGAAACAGGACCATTGTCAGAAAACTCTTGCCCACTATTGCCTGGATATAATGTTGATCCACAAAAACTTAAGAAACATTTTTCATAGATGTAGTCATACGAAATACTTTTAATCTCTAAGCTATGTGGAATGAAAGGCTTTCAACATATAGAGACCTAGCATAGGATATCCAAATCATGTGGGAACATGAGGTGCATAACGTCTCTGTTGTCCTGTCTGCTACCCAAATTATACCAAAGATGCTTTCAATAAATCTAGAAAGGAGCAATTTACATCCTAATACTTTCGTTCAACTACAGAAAGCAGTCACTATATCCGCCTATTCAATAGTCTATATGATGAGGATGGGATCTAAACCCCAAAAAGGAAAAACCCTGGACTTTCCCATGTGACCAAATCTCTGGAAATTTCTTGAGGCTATAATTCCATACTTCCCTATGGCCCTAGGCCACTTCCCACCCTTAATACTATCTAGGCTCCATTCTCCCTTGGCCACCCCTGGAGTTCTATTACCTCATAGACTACTTGGCCACTCCTAGATCCCTCCCATAGTCTTTCTGTACATAAGGTCCATCTTGTCTCCATTAAGATGCTGGGATTCTTATAATCTAGCCAATAGTCCACAGATGCTCAGATTCCTTAAGAGTCTGCCCAATATGATGGATGTTCTAATAAACCTTGTCTTTGGCTGAAAGAAGGCTTGGGTCGAATTCTTTCGGGCAGGATCCGTGTGTTGTGATTTTGGGGTCCCAGGACCCCTGATCCCCTAAACTGCATCATATAGAGCATTTAATATTTTTTGAAAAATAGAAGGATAACATATTCTAGGACCATTTCTATCTCAAACCATTAAAAAAGACAAAAATAATATGGTAATAATAATAATTGACATTTACATATTACTTTAAAGTTTACAAAATACTGTTACATTTAGTTGTTTCATTTGAGCCTCATAACAATCCTCGGGTAGAATCGGGGTGGGGGGCAATGTGTGTGTGTGTGTGTGTGTGTATTTTCTTTTGTTACAGATCTACAGATGAAGAAATTGAAGCTTAGAGAAGTTCAACAACTGTCCCATGGTCACTCAGCTAGTAAGTGTTTTAAGTGCTTCCCATTCATCTGTCACCTAGGAGCACAAACAACTAAGGATTAACTTAAATGTAAACCTAAAACATTGTTAGAATGCTTCCAACTCATGGCCATTTAAAAAACCCAAGCACAAAGTTCCATTTCTGTGAGATCTCAATTATTAACAGTATGATTTGTCACAGAAGGATAGCAGAGATAAAATGTTTTGCCCATAACTCACTAGACATTTTTTTATTTGACATGACCTCTTTTCCCCCCACAAGACTCTCTTGTTATCTGCTGTACTGATGGATTTGTTAAACTAAACTGCAAGTTCATGTATGGATCCATTTTCTTTGTTGGCAAGGCTCCTTTTCAGACAATACTTTGGAAAAAGAAGGGATAAGACTCCTGTGAGCTCGGAGAAAGAAGAGCTAACATTATTTAAACCACTTAACTGGGGGGGTCAGGGAACTAGGATTCTTAGTCCAGGTACCTGCTAATTATTCACATGACCTTAATTAACCACATCACTACTCTTCCGTGGGACTCAAGTGCTTCATCTCTAACATGGGCTATCTTTATGGTCTCTTCTGGCTCTAAAACTGTAACATGTGAGCTCCTTGAAAGCAGGAATTGTCTTACTTTTCTATCTGTATCTTCAGTACTTAGCAAGTAGTAAGTGTTTATTTTTTTTTCATTCATACATGCATCATTCCATTATTACTATGGGAAGTTCCCTTTTCTCTTCCACTTGATGTGTGAGAGCCCAATCTTAAGGCACAAGAGGACCACCAGGAGAAGAAAGCACAAATCCCAGGTACCATGAAGCAAAGCCCTTGTAATCCCACCCCCTCCAAATTATAGCTCTGCTAATAGGTAAATGATGCTTTAAGTGAAACATAAGTGCTTGTCCAGATTATTGCTTATGTCCTGGCTTGAGACTTATTGAACAAATAAAATCCTCATCTTGGTAATTCACTATGAACCAGTTCTTTATAACTGGAATAGAAATTTGTTTTGTCTACTTTATCCAAAGTGTGTCAAAGTGGCTTAACCAGGGAGGGCACCTGCACATCTGGGTCTCTATCATGCAAGGCCTGTTCACCTGGACTAATGGGAATTTATTCACTCAACGAGCATTTATTGAAGATATCCTCTGTCCCTAGCCTTATCCTAGGTGTTGTGGGGGTATATAGAAAGGAGTATTACATGTGGTCCCTGCCCAGAAGAAGCTTACAATCTTGTTGAAGGTAAGAAGATATATTTGAAAGCAACTTGTAGAAAACTCTAAGGTAACTGAAAAACAAGAGTACTCTCATATGGTACAGAATGTATTTGTGACCTGGCTTTCACCCATGCCCGGGGTATTTTGTGTGTTTCTGTGAATGCAGAAGGAAAAGTGACTTCAGATTGGTAGAGAGAATGCTGAGCACATGATGCTGAATGCCTACATAGATGTGACACTAACTTGGGATGTTCCCAAACAGCTCCAGCATCAACCTCACCCCCCTACACAGTTACATATTATATTGATGATTCCTTCCACTAATCTGAAGTCACATCTCCTTCCACATACATGACTGCATAAAAAAACACCAGAGGCTTGAGTGAAAACACAGTTATCTTCAGAAACATAGAATCATAGAAGTTCGTAATTCGAAAAGTTCTGGATGAAAAAGTCCCTTGGAATAGAGCAGAGCCATAATTAGCCATTTAAGGATCTGGTACACACTGCCCCAGATGAGCAGCATAAAACACTCTGAAATCAAATTTTAAGATAAAACTTCAGTGAATGCTATGCCATTTGTGTTTATAGTGGGAGGGAACTGCAAGATACCAACCTGTCAGGGAAAGACAAATATCCTGGAATATGGCCCCTGTGATGGGGTTGGGTCTAGGCTACAGGAAGGAAAAACCCTGGACTTTCCCACATGGCCATATCTCTGGCTTTTGCCTGAAGCTATAATCCCATCAACTGGCTTTTCATTGTGGCTACACCCAATCTCCCCTCCATTGTTTTACCTCCCAGTGGCTCCTGCCATTCCCCCCCCCCCCCCCCCCCACTTAATCCTAGGTAGACTCCATCATCCAGGTCCCAGGAGTTCTGTTCACCCCAGTTTACTGGCCACTCTAGATCTCTCCCGCAGTCTTTCTGTATATAAGGTCCATCTTGTCTCCATTAAGCTTCTGGGATTCTTATAATCTAGCCACTGCTTAGATTTTTATAACCTAGCCAATAAGCTAATAGCTTACTAATGTTCAGACTACTTAAGAGTCTGCACAATATGATGGATGTTCTAATAAACCTTCTCTTTGGCTGAAAGAAGGCTTGAGCTGAATTCTTTTGGGCAAGACCCACATGTTGTGATTTTGAGGTCCCAGGACCCCTGAACCCCTAAACTGCATCACCTGGATATCATGAAGTTACTGCTAGGGACCCCACCAGAGAGCTAAACTAGAGAGAAGCTATGATATTTTCTTATTTTAAATTAGTATTCTTGCTAAGTAAATGCTGAGCTCAAGTATTTACAACTACTGAAGGAGTATTAAGAATCGTCAGTGTCCCAGTCCAAAGCTACTATTGTCCCCATCCTAGAAACGGCCCTGGAACAGAGAATTTAAGAGCTTGTATGCAGTTAAGTAAACATAAAATGCCTGCTATTACAAGGCAATGTAATAAGTGCTTGAAATATAAAGATAAGAATGAAATAGTCTCTGCCTTCTGAGGACTTTGCACCCTACTATAAGATACAGCACATAAATAAATATGTAAATACAAAGTAATTTGAGGAGGAAAGAACTACGAACAGGTAGCCAGAGAGGTGAGCCTTCAGGCATGGGGGGATAACCTGTGATTGCACAGATTGGAGAGACAGAATGTTGGGTTTGGGGAATAGCCAATTGTCCAGTTTGGTGGCAATATAGAGTGGAGAAGACTTTAGAAGCAAGTTAGTTAAACATCTTCCTTTCCCTTTAAGTTAAGAAAACTGAGTCTCAAAAGGAAAGAATATTAAATTTAGAGTCAAAAGAACTTGTTTTCAAATACGAGCTCTGCCCTTTACTACCTATGGGATCTTAAGTAAGTGGACATCTATGGTCCTTTCTAGCTGTAACTTTATAATCTTATAATCCTAAATCACTTTTATCTCTCTGGGCCTCAACTTCCTCATCTAAAATGAGAGGCTTGTACAAGATGACCTGTGAGGCCTTTTCCTATAATCTATAAACCTAAGAAGTACAGAATATGGGAAAGATCACTACAGGGTAGAGTTAGGGAGAAATATGATTGGCACTTGCAATTTCACCATGATCATCAGGGAAGGCCTTCCTTTTCTGAATTTCATCAGGCAGAGCCCTTTTCAGGGATGTCCTAAAGGGGATTTGTAGGCTAGAAAAGAGTTTGACTAAATGGCCTCTCTCAGGTACCTTCTAACTCTAAGACTGGAGGGTTATATAATTCCAAAGTATGCTGGACTTTCTGTCCCCAGAATCAGCCCATGACTCAGTAGTGAAGGATGGCGGCTTTTTCCTGATAAAGGCTTAAAGTACCTAAGCATTCAAATGTACCCTTCTGTGGGCACACCTGGATAAGTAAGACGTTTGACTTCCTGGGTCTAAAAGGAATGTTCTTGAAAACAGTGGGAGCTGTCTGACTCCCCTTTCCTTTGGATCAACTTTGTGATAAAAGTTTGTTTTCAGAATTCTCTCTCTCTTTTGTGATCAGGCCCTATTATGTGGCTGCCTCCACTCCTTCAGGAAATCTTCCTCTATTCTTCTCTGGCCTTTGAAGTGCTCAGCCATGGAGAATTCTACAGAATAAAATGATGACACTCATTATTAACACACAAGTTCAACATTCGGTTTCAATTATCCTCCTTTTCTAGTTGTTGGGGTAAGGCTAGCTCATAAACAATAAACACAGGAAGTTTTTGAAGACTGCAAACTTTAGCAAACCCCGCTCCCCCCCCTTCCAGCTCCCAAAGAAGTGGTTTGGGGAGAGGGAAAAGACAAACTAATGTACATGATGTACTAGGAGGTGTTGAATGGAGGCATCAAAGTGGAATGAAAAGAGATATTGTGGCAGCTGGGAACTGGAGATGTCATCAGAATCAATCAGTCAATCAATCAACAAGTCATTATTAAATGACTGCTTTGTGGTAGACACTGTTCTAAGTACTAAGCTACAAGTACAAAGAATAAACTAATCTCTAGTCACAATGAGTTTCAAATCTAATGGCGGAGACCACAAATACATATAAAAATATATTTAGCCTGGATACGAAGTTAATAAATACAAATACAGACAAAGCATTCAATTCTAGGTAGTTAGGGAGAAAATGAACTAGCAATGGAAAGGGTAGGGGGTGTTATGAAAGGTTTCCTGCACAAGATGGTGCATCAGGAGAGGTCAGAGATCTCTAAGGCTCCAGGAAGGGTGCATAGGCTGGAGGAGAGGAGGTGGGCAGGAAGGCAATGGAGGGAAGGTGTTGGCAAAGAAGATCATAGATTGGGCCTACAGAGGGTAACTTACAGGGCAGGTTCAGACAGAGGAGAGTGCCCCAGTTGCTGTGAGAGATCTAGATGACTCAAGGACACTTTTCCTTGCTGTTGAGGGGATCTTTATCCCTACCTGCTTCCCTACCTCTCCTGATTCCACCTTCTGCTCTTGACTCTGACAATCTGATCTCCTGTGTTCCTAGCCTTCCTCCTTATTTGTTTGGTCTATTTCCTCCCAAGACACTGATCTTGGAGCATCTGGCTGATTGTTCCCTTTGACTGATGACTGACTTTCTTAACCCCAGGTTGTACAGATCTTCAGACTTAGCCCACCTTAATGGCTCAGCAGGAAGGATCTTCTCCTGCCAGAAATATACCTATGCTTTCTTAAGAAAGGATCATGGAGTCATAAGTTCAGAGCTAAAAGGAACTTTGGAGGTCGTCTCATTTTAAAGATGTAAACTGAAGTACAAAGGTCAAATAGCTTACCTAAGGTCACCTAGATAGTAAGCAATGAATCCAGGATTTCAGCCCAAGTCCTCAGCCTTTAAATCCAGCATTCTTTCCACTTCAGTGGGACACCTCTCTTATCTTAATGACTATTTTTTTAAAAGAAATCAATGAAAAAGAGGCAACAAATCTCCATTTTTCTGGGCATTTGGATCATGTAGACTGTTGTTTTATAAGTTAGAGGTGGTCTTTCCTTTTGTAGAAGAAAGTTCCCAAATAACATCTGATTTCCCTCCAGCAGAGAAAGAAAGGCCTTCACTCCTCTCCCAGAGTGTTATTTTCTGTTTTGTCTGCGCAATGCAGCTGGAGAGCTTGGATTAAAAAAAAAAAATTGTAAACAGCTGCCCGGACTTTCCATAGGGAGAACAACACAGATATGTTGTACATCATCTCAAGTCACCCAAGTCCACAACCTTGGAGTCGACTTCAAGTCTTCTTTCTCCCTTCTCTCCCACATCCAATCAGTCACCAAGTCTTGTCAAGTTTACCTCCTCAATATCTTTTATATACTTTCCCTTCTCACTTCTCATAGGCCATCACCCTAGATAAGGCTGCTTTCACCTTTCACCTGAACTATTGCAAAATTTTGTTTTCTTGCTTTGGGACTTACCCCTTTGGAAAACATCTTCCCCATACAATAGTTGCCAAAGAGATATTTCTAAAGCACAGGTCTGACCATGATACTCTTTACTCAAGAAGCTTCATTGGTACTCTATGGCTTCTAAGATAAAGTGCAAACTCTTCTATTTGGCTTTTTAAACCATTCACAATATGGTTCTAGGCTCTCTTTCCAGATTGTTATCACTCCCCCTCATGCACTGTATGTTCCAGCCAGAAGCCTTTGTGATAACCCAACGTGACAAGGGAGCTCCCACATAATGGAGCAATATTGGGAAATATCACTTGGTTGCAAAAGGTTTGAATGCGTTGGGATTAGGGGATGAGATAAAGGCCAATCGTTCAGCAGCACGTGACGTAAGAATGGCATGTATATCATTGTCATTAAACAAATATTTTCTGAACTAGGTGTTTAGCATTCTGATAGTGCTGAGAACCCCAAATGAGTGTCAGGACACTAGGGCTCCAAATTTGGTCCTTCTATTTGTTAAGTGTGTTACCTTTGATCAGTCATTCAAGACTTCAAAGCCTCAGTTTCCCCTTTTGTCAAATGAAGATAACAATAGCTAAGTTCTAGGATTGTAGCTGAGGATTCAATGAAGTACACTTTGAAAACTGTGATGCAGTATAAAAATATGAAGTTCTCATTATAGTTAATATATATGTGTGTGGATGTGTATATACATATATGGAATAGATATAAGGTGACATTGTGAGATATGAGAAGACATTTCCCATCCCTTGGCAGTGGTGAGAAGTCCACAAGCGTACACTGCAGATATTTTCGGACTTTTTTTAACCAATGTATTGATCAGTTATGCTGATTTTTTTCTCTTTTTTTAAAATCTTTGTCTTTGAAAAATATTATTTGTATAAAGAATGACTCTCTGGCAAGAAGGAGGGAAACTGGAAAAAAAAATCCAGATTTTACTAAAACAAATAACATCAATAAAAATTTATTTATTTTTTTAAAAAGTATAAGGAACCATCCCAGTCCTCATGTCCTCTAAATACTAATCTAGTGTATTTTCCATGAAGCCACACTATCTCTGCCACTTCCCCAAAATAAAGAGCTTTGTAGTAGTATAAATTCTCTGTCCCACACTGGGCTACCTTGGTAGGTAAAAGCCCAGATTCTCAATTGGAAATCAATCATTCAAAAAGCATTTATTAAGCACTTACTGTATGCACTGTTTTAAGTACTGGACTAAATGATGTACAAAGAAAGGTACAATCATGGTCCCTGCCCACCACGGACTTCTAGAGTCATCGAGTCCAACCTGTTCTTCATTGTTGCCCTCTCCAGCAAAATTAGGATATCCTAATCCCTCCCAAGATTCAGGAGCTGTCCTAAACTATCTAAAGTGGGGGACCCAGGAGCCCTGAGTTCTTTGGCTTTGTACTCTCCCTCCAGCCTCGCCTTTGGAAACCACTTCTTAGAGAATCACAGCACAATTATCCTTTCCACATCGCAACTTTCCCCATTGTGATTTTGATATATCGCAAGTCAGCATAAGAAATTAAATGGGGATTTGGAGGAAGTTTTGTGGAAGCTGCAGATGACATTTAAAGGCCAGCAGATGACACAGAGCCTATGACCAAATACTTAACCCAAATTTTACAGTAAGGTGCTGTAAACACCACATAAAAAAAGAAAAAATTCAGACTTCTTCTCTGGTACAAAGCGAGGGCCAAAAAATTTACCTGGATTTTCCAGATTGACCCTAAGCCTGTGATGTGGAAGGGATAAGTGTATTTCTTTAGAAAGCTAGGAAGGATCTCCAATCCAATTCCTTCATTTTGCAAGATGAAGGCACAGAGAAGGGAAGGAACTTGTCAGATGTCACACAGCTAGTAAAGAGCTCAACTGCAATTAAAACCCAAATCCTCTAATTCCAAATTTAGGACTAATTTATTGGCTAATGTATAATGAACAGTTAATAAATACTTGTTTAAAGATTGATTGTCTTTTCAGCTGAATCCTACGATTACAATCTTACCTGAAACACCTCAACAGAGAAAGGAGCAAGAGATAGCTCATTTTTTTGTGTTAGAATTTTAACTTTTCTCACAACTGCTCTAAAATATGTTGTATTTTTCTCTGCAGCTCCAGCAAATCAGTGACTCCCCTAGAAAGAGGAAGAACAAAAGCTGAGCATATTTATGACAAACAGTTGTTTTTGTTTTCACGTCTTCAGTTTTTCTTATCTGTCCCCGGGGTTGGATTTCAACCACCAGACTGAGTAACATTTGGCACTCTAGAGGAAGACATTTATCCAAGGATCTTCAAGTGCTTTGCAAACAATTAATCATTCCCACAACACCCCTGAGAGGTTACATATTGTTCTCCCATTGTTCCAGATGAGGAAACTGAGGTTATGCGAACAGTCGGAGAGGCCACACAGCAAGCAAAGCCCACAGCTACGAAAGGACCTGGAATTCTAGGCTTTCTCTCCTCTGACGTTCTTCTCACTTCCTTGCTATGCTCCTCCTCCAAATAAACCACACACTGCTTGAGAAACCGGGAAGAAGTACTTCCATTTACCCTAATAAGAGGCATGGAAAATCTGCCAGCCAACTAGACTACTTATCAGCCCCTCCATCATGGGCTGGAAGATGTCTGGCCTCTATGTTTTTGCTTATACTGTACCTTACTCCTGATACACCTTCACCTATCCATGAAATGTTAATCTTTCTTTAAAATAGAGTTCAAGGTGTTTCTATATATTACTAACAAAGCCCAGCAGCAAGAGATGGAAAGAGAAATTCCATTTAAAATTACTGCAGACATTATAAAATATTTGGGAGTCTACCCGCCAAAACAAAACCAGGAACTATATGAACACTATTACAAAACACTTTTCACACAAATAAAGTCAGATCTAAATAATTGGAAAAATATCAGTTGCTCATGGGTAAGCCAGGCTAATATAATAAAAATGACAATTCTACCTAAATTAATTTACTTATTCAGCACCATGCCAATCAAACTACCAAAACAAATATTTTATAGAGCTAGAAAAAAACAATAAAATACAGTTCAAATGCCAGCTCTTTTGTGAAGGCTTCCCTTATCCTGCCCATCTACCCTAATTCCCCAAGGACTTCTCCCATTTAAACTTAATAAACACTTTGTTTACACCTATCCTGTGCACTCAATATGATCTCCCATTTTTGTCAGCACCAAATACTGACCTCGGGGATATTCTCCAACCTTTTGGAGGAACTTTAGCACACTGCCCTGAGACTTCCTCTTCACCTCATACCCTGCTGTCATCTTCAGAGATGTCAATCCTACCTCTAGATACCCTTGTACTAGAAAGGACAGAACAAAAATTACCAAAAGGGAATTGAAATCTTGGACAAAGAAAGATATACGAAGAGAAGACCTAGCTACCCTTGTTCAAGCCAATAGACCCAGAAGCATGTCATTCCATGGTGATTTCTGGGTCATTGTAAGGCTTATATCATGGAGAAAAACAGATACTAAAGGAACGGCAAAGAGCAAATGTCCTGATTTTCCCAAAAAAAAAGAAAAAACAAGGAAAAGAATGCAATCTACAAATTACTGGCTGAAGAATTTGACTTTCAATCCTTTTGTGAGGGTGGTTGGAATTGATTAAAGCAATCAATCAATAATTCAATTAATCACCTCAGCCACTTGAAGTGACTGACAATCAAATGTTGTTACTTGGTCATTTTTCATTCCTGCCCAAATTTTTGTGACTCTATTTGGGGTTTTCTTGGCAAAGATACTGGAGTGTTTGTCATTTCCTTCTCCAGCTCATTTTACAGATGAGGAAGCTGAGGCAAATAAGGTTAAGTGACTTGCCCAGGGTCACATAGCTAGTAAGCATCTGAGGCCAGATTTGAACTCAGGAAGATGAGTGAGTCTTCCTGACTCCACACCCAGCACTCTATCCACTGAACAATTTGTAGTGTGAATCTTCTGTCCCACATTGGGCTACCTTGGTGTGTAAAAGCCCAGATTCTAAATTGAAAATCAGTTTTTCAATAAGCATTTATTAAGTATTTACTATATGCACTATGCTAAGCACTGGGCTAAGTGAAATACAAATAAAAGTCCTTCCTTCAAGGGATCTCTGAAGTCATCTAGGGCAAACGATTGGACTGAATCAATCAAAGGCATTAAACTAGGAAATCAGGTAGATGTCCATCAATTGGGGAATAACTAAACAAATTGTGGTATGTGAAGAAACAACTAATATAATGAATTACGACTTGCATGGAAAACCCTACATGAACTGATGCAGATAGAAGTAAGCAGAGTCAAGAAAACAATGTAGGTGATGATTAGAGAAATTAAACAAAGCATAATAACCACAAAACAATTTTTAAAATGAATGCTATACAATTATAAAGAATAAGCTTGGCCCCAGAGAAGAGATAGGAGATGATACCTCCCTTTGTTACGTAGGGAGCCCACAGGCATGGAAAATTGCATAATATTTCAGATTTTTAAAAAGTCATTTATTCATTTTACTAATTTTTTTTTCTGAAAAAAAAAATCTTTGTTAAAAGGCACTCTGCCCTGGCCTTGAAGTAAGGAGCACTTGAGTTCAAATCTGGCCTCAGACACATGACTTACTAGCTGTGTGACCATAGGCAAGTCACCAAACCCTGATTGCCTCACCAAAAAGTGAAAAAAAAAAAAAAAAAGGAGGGGGGCAGCTAGGTGGATAGAGCTCTGGCCTTGGAGTCGGGAGGACCTGAGTTCAAATCCAGCCTCAGACACTTGACACTATTTCTGTGACCCTGGGCAAGTCACTTAACCCTGATTGCCTCAGAAAAAAAAAAATGGAAACACTTAAAAGGCACTCTGGGCTGAGCCATACTCAACCAATCCTCTGGTAGTTCATATACTACACCACAACTAAATAAGACACCTACAGGCCATTCAAGGGTTAACAAAAGGAGATTTACTTAGCAGGAGAAGGATATTCCATAAGGAATGCAATGAGGACACTCAGTTGAGCAAAATTCCCTTGCCTCAGTTGCACATTGTGGTCTACAGCCAAGCATCCAAGCATGACTGGAATGGTTTGTCATTTAATTCTCCAGCTCATTTTACAGATGAGGAAACTGAGGCAAACAGGGTGAAGTGACTTGCCCAGGGTCACACAGCTAGGAAGTGTCCAAGATCAGATTTGAACTCAGGTTTTCCTGACTCCAGAGTCAGTGCTCTATTCACTGTGTCACCTAGTTTGCTAACCTACTATATGCTGCTCCAGTTCAGGCTCTAATTGCCATTCCCCTAGGCCAACAATTCTTATATCTTTTTTTTTTTCTCATGGCATATTATCCTTTGCCAGATGGCAGGACAGTATGGAAGAGTCAGGAGACTCACCCATGGACATTTGACCACAAGTGTAAGTTCTATATAATTCTCAGCACACTGGGCAAGAATTCCTAGCACACACACCCTTTGAGAATGACTGACCTCAACTATTATCCTTTTCATCCACTCAAAGCTTTTCATTTCCTTTTAACTACAGGAAAAAAAAATATAAACTCTCAACCCTGGCACACAAAGCTTCCTTCCCAGCTTTATTTCATCTATCATACTTCATGTACTGTGTCCCAGCCTAACGACACTACCAGGCAGTGCCTCTGTCACTTCTGGGCATTTCTAAAGGTTGCCCTCCATTCGTAGTATATATACCCTACATACCTCTAGTTGTTAAAAGCCTTCTCTCTGTTCAAGGCCCAGTTCAGTGCCCTTCCTCTGTTAAGCCTTCTCTGATTCTCTCCACCTCAATCCCCTCAAATGCAAAGTGAAAGTGATTTCTTTCTCTCTCTCTCTCTCTCTCTCTCTCTCTCTCTCTCTCTCTCTCTGTATGTCTAGATCTCTTTCTTCTCTATCAAAGGCATGATTTATATTTATCATTTATATCTGTATATGTCTAGTCCCACACAATTATATACTCCTCAAACTACGCTGTTTACTAGTAATTGATACAAGGTTCTGCACATAGCAGGTGCTTAATATGTTTGTTTAATTGAATTGAATCATTGTGTATTATAGTTTTTTGGTATCTTATTATCCTACTAGACTATAGTTTAGAAGGACAACAGTAACAGAAATCCTGTCTTGTGTCACTCCTAGTGTCTCATATATGGTTCTGTAAATAGTGAGTTCTTCATTTAAAATGAAGGGAAATTACCTTTGTGAAGCAACTGGGGATTTGCTTGGGTGACTGTTGTCAAATCTGTCCTCTGAAGCCTCTCAGTTGCTACGTCTTCTCGATCAAACTCCCATAACTTCTCTTATATCTGACTCTTCCACAATCACATGTCACAACCTTATTTCAGCCCCTAATCACCTTTTACTGGGACTATTTCAAAAGCTTCTGAGTTAGACTACTGGCTTCTAGAGGTTTGGGGAGAAGAGAGTATTCTCTCTGCAGGTCCTTGTAGGAGGATAATGATGGCAATAACAGGGCAAAATGAACCGAATCAAAGTGAAGCCTTACAAACTAGGACAAGAATGGTCCACAAGTTTCAGAATCCATTCAATATCATCCAATACATATTATTAAATGTTTATTATATGCCAAGCTCTGTGCTAAGTACTGGGGATACAACTAATAAATAATCTTTTTGTTTTGTTTTTTGCTAGGCTATGGGGTTAAGTGACTTGCCCAGAGTCACACAGCTAGTAAGTGTTATGAGTCTGAGGTTGGATATGAACTCTGGTCTTCCTAACTCCAGTGCTGGTACTCTATCCACTGCACCACCTAGCTGCCCCATAAATAATCATTTTTTAAAAAAGACAATTCCTGCCTTCAAGGCGCTTACATCTAATGAGGGAGACGATATACAAAAGAAGTCAAGAAAGGGGGAGGGAGACAAGGGGGTATCTTGTTTCATGGAGTTGAAACTAGGCAGAGCAGCAGACGCAGAGTGGAGTGAGTCAAAAAGTCCAGTTTCTACCCTCTATAAAAGAATCTAAGTTATTAACTCATTTGACATAGAGAATTTAAATCTGGAGGTTCCAAGCTTTCTTCCTTCAAATGTAACCATGTAGTCTTTCATGTGTGAAGATGATATTCCTGACCTATCATCAGAAAGGCATGGAGCACTTATAATTGTTTTTATTTCAAGGGATGGGTTTGCATGGTTAAACAAATAGTCTAGACATGATCTTCTGATTCCTATTTTGGCCAAGGTAAGTATTTGTGAGCCAGCTGACCAGGCTGAAAGGTACAGTCTGGGGCCATGGAGCAAAGTGTGAAGACTGAACTTGCAACCTGGGCCTCATTACTACCATGTTCCAAAAGAGCCAGCTAAGTAATCACTTGATAACACTCAGATCTCTATGCTTCCCTCACCTGATCTGGCAACCTTGAACAAGGTATGCGTCTACTCAGTATCCCATAGAATTCCAAGTTGAGAGGGATGTTAAAGATCAACTAGTCCATTTCCCTCATTTTAAAAATGAGGAGAATAAGGACCAGGAAAATAACTTGATTTACTTGTCCTAAGTCACATAGCTAATAAACAGAGTCAAAATTCGAACACAGGTCCTGTAATTCTAACTCCTCTGTTATTACCACTACCCAGCAGCTCTCCATCTCTAAAATGAGGAATTTAATTCTTAACTCTTATCTGTAAAACAGGTCTCCTAGAGGACATCAGGGGAAAGATTTGAGGTGTGCTGTATACTACAGAAGAACCCCCTTATAACACTGATGTTAAAAGTCTGGCCAAAAAAACCTATGTTACAGACAAAACATCCTACCCCAGGCTTTTATTGCACATAGATTTGGAAGAATATGACTTGGCCAGCAGAATATCTATCCGACAGAGGCAGCTAGGTGGTGCAGCAGATAGAGTGCCTGGTCTGTAGTCAGAAAGACCTGAGTTCTAATCCAGCTTCAGACACTTACTAGCTATGTTACCCTGGGCAAAGTCACTTAACCTTGTTAGCCTCAGTTTCCTCACCTGTAAAGTGAGTTGGAAAAGGAAATGGCAAACCATTCCAGTATCTTTGCCAAGAAAACCCCAACTAGGGTCATGAAGAATCAGCCACAACTCCACAATAATAATATATCTATCTGAATAGAGAGAGTCAGTATAGCAGAATCAGGCATGACTTTCAACTTCCAGGTCAGAAAGAGCCATGTTCAAGTCTCTAACCCTGAGCAAACCGTAACTTCTTAGTGCCCTATTTGACTCTTAATTACTATAAGTTGTGGAGAAGGTACCAGTCTGCGCTGATAGAGGGAGTTTCTTGAACCAATGAAATAATTGCTCAAGTCTCTATCCCCTGTTACTCTATAAGAGTGCTAAGGTGGGCGACCAGATACTGGACAGAGGGCCAACCTTGGAGTCAGGAAAACATGGAGTCAAATTCTGCCTCTGATACCTACTACCTGTATGACCATGTCCTATTGCCCAAGCAAGTCCATAAGACTATATATTGCAGACTGGCTGAACGTCTACCTCAGTAGGGGAGTTTCTGGATGAGGAATTCAACATATTGATGAAATCACAGGCGTGGACAAAGTAATAGTTGAATGAATGTTTTAACATGATATGTTCTAATAAGTCACCATGGCATTACATTCAGCATGCAAATTCATCGTTTTACTAGTACTGAATACTCATTCTGGATTAGTCAGTCAGTCAATAAACATTTATTAAGTGTCTACTACATGCCAGCTAGGTGGCACAGGGGATAGAATGCCAGCTCTGCTCTTTCTGAGTTCAAATCTTGCCTCAGCCACTTACTAACTGTGTGACCCTGAGCATGTGATTTAACCCTGTTTTAGTCTGTCATCTATAAAATGAGCCAGAGAAGGAAATGACCAACCACTCCAGTATCTTTGCCAAGAAACCCTAAATGGGGTCACAAAGAATCAAATATGACTGAAACAACTCAACAACAAAATGTGCTAGGCACTGTGATAAGCACTAGGGATATGAAAAGAAACAAAGCTAGTCCTTGCCCTCAGGGAGCTTACAATCTAATGGGGAGGACAAGCAGCAAATATATACAAACAAGCTATATGTAAGGTAGATAAGATATAATTTAGAAACCACTGGAGTTAAGAGGGGGTGTCAAAGACTGCCTGCAGAAAATGGGATTTTAGTTGAGACTTAAATAAGCCAGGGAAGTCAGTAAGCAGAGATCAGAAGGGAAAACATTTGGGGCATGAGAGACCACCAAAGAACATGCCTGGTGTCAAAACATGGAGTGTCCTGTTCGTGGAATGGCCAAGAGGCCAATGTCATTGGATTGAAAAGTATGGGGTGCGGAGTAAGATGTAAGAAGAGTGGAAAGGGAGGAAAGAGCTAGGTTATGAAGGACTTTGAATGCTAAACAAGATTTTGTATTTGATCCTGGAAGCTAAAAGGAGTCGCTGGAGTTTACTGACTAGGGGCAGGGATTAGCATGCTTTACTCTCTGTATGTTATAGTGTGGTATAGTGGTGAAAACAATAGACTTGGAATCAGAAGATCTGGGTTCAAATCCACCCTTTGTGACTTGGTTGCTCTGTGCACCTTCCAAGTCATCTTACCATTCTGGGCTTCCATCTCTTGCTCTGTAAGGTGAGGGAAGTGGGCTGGATCACCTTGGAAGACCTTCCCAGCACTGATTCTAAAATCATGCCAACTGTTGACTAACTCCTGGCCATTAGTCCTATGCAGAACTGGGAATGAAATGGTCCAAAATAGTAGAATGGCCCAAACAATTTTTTTTCTAATACAAGAGGATATTTGTGGTTCTTTATAGTTCCTTGCTTTGCAAGTGTCAAGGTTCTCCTTCACTCTCCTCTTGAAGGAAGTGTATGCTCAAGACTTCCGGATGCAATCCCAGCAGCAGGGCTTGTATAACCTTCTGAGTGATTATGGCTTGTGACAACTTTCAGTACAGCCATGGGTCCTACGCCATAGGTTTAGTGGAACTGCTGAGTAAATAAAGAAGCAAGAACAAGCGATCCCATAAACACCTGAATTTTACCCTGGTGTTTATTGATGCCAGCCATATCACTTCTCACATACTCCAGATGCTGCCAAAAGGATATTGCTTAATAATAATGCCTTTCTGGATTACCAGGGAATAAAAATGTCTGAGGCACAGGTGAGGCTGCCTAGCCTCTTGGCTATAAACGCCAATAAAGAGCATCGGAGTGACTCATGCCGAAGGCTCTTCTTCTGCAGACTTGTTACACAAGTCTGCCATTGCGACGAGGAGGGGGAAAACTACCCATGTGAATGTTCCATCAGTTTATTGGGTCATCTGTTCAGCAGATGATGCTGCCTGGTGTAGGACCGCTGTGGGCTTAACTGCCTCCTGCTTTGCTTCCTTGGGGCCAAATCTTGCCTTTAGTTTAATTCCTCCTAATAGGGCAACTTAGTCAGAGTCCAAAAGAGAATGAGAATAGGACCTGAGAAGCTGCTTTCGTGGGCACGGATATGCATCCCAACAGGGCAATGGGTGGAGTATATAAAACAGCCCTGCCAGTAAGGAAGCTGTTGAGTGTCTGTCCTCTTGACTCTCGCTACAGACTTCCTCTTACTGCCTTATTCACACGCTCAGTGGTGGGGCCAGGCCAACTGCCTACCCCAATGGGCAGCTGTCCTTCAAACCTTCTGATTTCTTAGCAAAATTGCTAGGAATTAGGGGATTGCAACTCCTACCACTGACAGTGGCTTCAGCAAATGAGATATTTATAAAGCTCTTAGCATAGTGCCAGACACATAGTAGACACTATATAAATGCTTATCCCCTTTCTCTTTCCTTTTCTCCATCAAACAAATTAGCAACTGATGTCACTTGCTTCCAGAAAAAATAGTGACCAAGAAATCATGTTACGTTATAACCCATACCCTATCTCCCCTAGTCCATTATAAGTAATTCAATTCAGTTTAACAGTCATTTATTAAGTATCCACTATGTGCAAGACACCATACTAGGAGCTGGAGAAATAAAGAGCCAAAAGCAAAACATTTCCTGCCCTTAAGAAGCTTGCACTCCACTGGATAAATTGTTCTATACAAAGGTCAAGAGGCAACTTGAAGTTCCTTGAAAGTTGGGATTGTTTGATTCATTCCATTTGCATCCTTAGTGCTTAGCGCAGTGTTTGCCCACTATATGGGCACTTAATAAATATTGATTAATTGATTGATTGATTGAATTGATTCCCAGACCTTTTGCCTAGTGCTAAAAATGTGAGAAGAATAAGTTACCAACACATTTTCAGATCTCTAAATGAGAAACTACCTCTTCCATCACAACCACATCCTGAACTGATTAATCTAATAAAGAGCAGAGGTATGTCTTTCAGAATGAGTTTGATCTTCACCGAATCACTTGGACCGTGATCCTCCAACAAAATAGGAATTGTGTGTCATCAGAAGTATAGGATTACACATTATTCACCCTTGGTATTTCAAAGCTTTCAACCAGGCCAGTACTTCAAGGTCCTATGACTTCATCAATAAGAATTCTGCCTCCACTCTCTCAGATTATAACCAATGGTGTTCTAGAGCCGGCTCAGACCAGCTCCTGAGAGCCACTGTTAAATTTCCAGTGTAAGTATTTACACTTCAGAAATTGGCAAGAACTATAAGGTCTTGATTTATTGTTTTGTTGGTTTCTAGACTAAAGACAGTGATGGAAAAAATGTTAATAATGCTGATTACATTTAGAAGTATATCATGCCTACTTTTTTAGGTGGGGGGTGAAGCAATTGGGGTTAAGTGACTCGCCCAAAGTCACACGGCTAGTGAGTATTATGTGACTTAGGCCAGATTTGAACTCAGGTCCTCCTGACTCCAGGGCCTACAGTTTTTGTTTTTTTTTCAGAGAGCCAGTTGTTGAACACTTGCTGGCACACTACTGATTATAACCACTCCTGTGCTTTAATAGATGATATTCATGAGTTTCAGTGGATGAAAACATTCATCCTAAAAGCTGATAGGAATAAACCTACCAAATATACGTAGAATAGAGATCTGACAGTAAATAGACTATCTCTTACTGAGCCCATAATCAATGCTTTTCCATCTTGGTAGGACTTGCATAGTCATGCTCTATTAGCACAGTGTTTGAGAACCCAGGGTTACCTCTGACATGAGGCATCAGAGAATTTTAATGAATGATAATAATAATAGGCATTTAACGGTATTTTAAAGCATACAAAGAACTTTACATAGATTATCTTATTTTAGTCTCACAACCAGGTGAAGTCTACTGATTTACATGAATAAATGAATGGATGAATGAATGAATGAATGAATGAATGAAAAAGCATTTGTTATGTATTTCAGTGTACAAAGCACTGTGTTAAGTGATAGGGTTGTAAGACTACGAATAAAAAATCTGAGAGATCCCTGCCCTCAAGAAGCTCACACTCTAATGGGTGGGGTGGGGGGAACCAATCCATATACAGTTATCCTTTCCACATCCCAGAGTTAGGAGTTCAATGCAACCCTCCTTTCCCCCTTCTGGAAAATCCACGTAAAAACTTTTGGCCCTCTCTTGTACCAGAGAAGAAGTCTGAATTTTTTCTTTTTCTTTTTTCTTGTATGGGGTATTTACAGTACCTTACTGTAAAATTTGAGTTAACTATTTGGTCATAGGCTCTGTGTCATCTGCTGACCTTCATGTTGTCTGTGGCTTCCACAAAACTCCCCAAAAATTCCCATCTAATTTCTTATGCTAACCCATGATATATTGAAACCATGATGGGAAAAGTTGCAATGTGGAAGGGATAATTGTAGGAGGTTCCAGCTGCAAATTAGATGGCACGTCCCATGGTTCTTAGGGTACAGCAATAAAGCAGATGGTAATGCATCTTCCTTCATTTCATTTCCACTGATAAAATCACATCTACATCTGATGTTGAACAATTTGAAAATGCAGAGGATTTTGGTAACAAGTATATATATAGGATGTTTCACTACAAGTCAGTTTTATTCATTGGATTCCTATGGTCCTTAGGATACAGGGTCACGCAGAGAATAAGTGAAAGAGATAGAAATTGAGCTCATGTGTTCCTGACTCCAATTCTAGCGCTCTAGATCAGTGGTTCTCAAACTTTTTGGCATCAGGACCCCTTTATACTCTTAAAAATTATTGAAGAACTCAAAGAGCTTTTGTTTATATAGATTATATCAATCATTTGAAAATATGTATTTACTAATTCATTTAAAACAACACTAACAAATCCATTATATGTTAACATAACATTTTATGAAAAATAACTATTTCTAAAATATAGTTATTTTTAAAATAACTATATTTTACTATGTACATTTTATATGGTATATAAACCATAAACACTATAAAAACACAAAATTCCATCTTTTCATTTATATGAAAAAAACTATATTTCTATATCTAAAAAAATTTTGAGAAGAGTGGCTTTTTTTAATATATTTTTGCAGATCTCTTTTATGTCTGACTTAATAGAAGACAGCTGGATTCTCATATCTGCTTCTGCATTTAATCTGCTGTGATATGCTCTTTTGGTTGAAATCTATGAAGAAAATCTAGTCTTACATAGATATATAGTTGGGAAAAGAAGTATTTTAATGTGCAAATAACATTATTATGAAAATATTTTTTATCTTACCAATGCCCCTGAAAGGATCTTTGGGAAAACTAAGGTTCTGTAGACTATGCTTTGAAAAGACCTTCTGCTCTAGCCACGTCTTTAAAATCAGAAAACCCCATTAAAAATAGTGTATTGAATTCCCTTTTGTAGGGGAAACAAATTTTAAGCAATGTGGCTAAGGTTAGAATGACTGTCAACAGAAACAGAATGGAGAGACTTTACTCCTTACCTATTGCATTATGTGTCTTCCCAATTCAATTCTGCTGTCATTGGAGATTGCCTTGTGGAAAGAAGAGGCTATTTCCAGCTTTTCTAAGACATCTTGGCTTCAACAACTGGATAGCGAAGGAGCAGAGCAGAATCTGAGTGGAAAGTAGTAAGAAGTCATCAAGTCCAACTTGTACCTGAGAGCAATTTCCTCTACAACATCCTTGCTAAGAGATTTCCAGAGTTAGAAAATTAAGTGGCTCTCATGGCAGCCCATTCACCTTTTGGACAGTTCTAATTATTAGACAGTATTTCTTTACATTAAGCTATGGGCAAGCAAACAGCTAAAATATATATTTTCCAAATATTTTGGGGTAGAAATTGAAGTAAAACAGTTTTGGGCTGAATGTAAGGAACACTTCCTAATAATTAGTACTATCCAAAGGTGGAACGGGGTATCTTGGTGGTCAGTAGTTACCCCTGTATTAGAGGTCATCAAGAGAAGGTTGAGATATCAGGAATATAGCAGGCGTAATGCCTCTTCTGATAAGGGCCAGTAGATTATTTCTAAGGTCTGTTCTAATTCAGATTATGACTCTGTGATTCTGCAGTCATTAGCTGCATTCGGGTAAGCGTGGTGTTCAGAATAGGGGAGGGAATAGGTAGTTAAGTGGCACAGTGCTAGACCTGCAGTCAAGATGTCTTTGAGTTCAAATACCATCTCAGACACTTATTAGCTGTGTGAACCTGGGAAAGTCACTTAACTTCTATTTACCTCAGTATTCTCATCTGCAAAATAGGAATAATAATAGCACCTAAATGCTGCCAGGGTTGTTGCAAGATTAAAATGAAAAAAAATTTTTGTAAAGTGCTTTGCAATGCTAGTGATTATTATTATTCTCGATGTACTTTTTCTTGGTCAGCTTCCACCTGCAATACTCTGTTTAAATCCAAGGGCAACATTCCTGGAAGGAAGGACATTGGCAAACTGGAGCAAGTCTAGAAGAAAGCAACTAGGATGGTGAGATGACTGACTATAAATCATTCCAGACTAGACTAGTTAAATCCACTGAGAATGTTTAGTCTAGAGATGAGAAGGCTTCTAAAGAGTATGATAGTTAAGTTCTTGGATATTCTTTCTTGATGTAATGTTAAAATAAAAAAAAAAAAAAAACCTTCTTAACAGAGCTGTGGAGAACTACCATCACTTGCCTCCTGCTGAAAAGATGCCCTTGCCACATTAAGTCTCCAAACAAAAGCTAGATGGCTGCTCATTGGGATTGTTATAGAGAGATTCCTATTCAGATGTGAATTGAACTTGAGGTTTTCCTAGGTCCCTTCTGGCTGTAAGATTCTATGTGGTTCTATAAATTTAGTCAATAGGGTGTGGCAAGAGAGCAAAGCTGGGTAGTTCTTGTGTTTGCACTAAGCTTGTATAGTCTTTATTATACTTCTGACCTTGCATTTCTTTCAATTATTTTATTGATTTTCTAAACTGGTGGCACAGTGGATAGAGTGCTAGGCCTGGAATCGGGAAGATTCATCTTCATGAGTTCAAATCTGGCCTCAAACACTTATTAGCTGTGTGACCTGGGCAAGTCACTTAATCCTATTTGCCTCAGTTTCCTCATCTGTAAAAAGAGCTGGAGAAGGAAATAGCAAACCACTCCAGTATCTCTGCCAAGAAAACTCCAAAAGGGGTCATGAAGAATCAGATACAGGTAAAAAACAATTAAACAACATGTCTGGGAGATTCATTGTTGCTCTTGAAGTAATTTCTCTCTTTGGGTTTTTTTAATCACTTTTTTTCTCCTTTATTTATTTACTTTATTTACTTACAGCATTTGTTTAGAAGTGGCAACATGTCACAGTGAATAGAGGCCCAGCTATGGAGGCAGGATGACCTGGACAACTCAGTTGTTTTTGGTACTTGCCTAGATACAAGCACCAAAATGTAAAGTCCATTTTGCCAGAAAACAATAAGTTCAAGGGATGAAAATGGTCTTGATGATTTTATGTCTATGATAAACCCCACCTTTACTGCCACTCTAATGTTATATTGCCATAGTCTCTTTCATCCTAGGGACCCAAAGCAATTTTCCAAGAATGCTTCAATAATCCATAGGCCATCTTGGTAAGTTAAATGACCCATAATGGAGCCTGAAATCACAGAGTCATAATCTGAATTAGAGCACACCTTAAAAATAATCTGCTGGCCCTTATCAGAAAAGGCATTACCTCTGCTATATCCCTGATACCTCAACCTTCTCTTGACAACCTCTAATACGAGGGGTAACTACTGACTACCAAGATACCCCATTCCACCTTTGGACAGTACTAATTATTAGGAAGTGTTCCTTATATTCAGCCCAAATCTGTTTTACTTCAAATTCCACCCCAAAATATTTGGAAGATATATATTTTACCTATTTGTTTGCCCTTAGCTTAATGTAAAGAATATTGTGCTAATAGCAAGTATCAGACTACTTCTGATACATGCAGCTGTTTTATCATACACATGTCATTTCAGCTTTTAGTGTCCAAGGCAACTTTCTAAGATTTTCAGTTCCACACGTGTTGCCAATCTGTCATAGTACTTCTATACAAAATTTGATAAAATCACAGGCCCATATCAATTCAAAATTTATTTGTTCTATTAGGGCCTCTCCTCAGTTGATATTGTTTGGTGTGTCCATTCTTTTTTCCCCATCTCTCTACTAGTTTTTCTATGAGGTTTTGCTCATGATGAATTAATTTCTATTTATTCTTATTTGGTGGATACTCGTTTATGCTATTTGATGCTTTTCTTGCTATTTTGAGGTTAATGGAGTGTGAGGTGGGTATAGACACAGCCTCCTACTCAGCCATCTTGCTGGAAGCCCCTCCGCCCTGGAATCTCAACATTTTCGTTGAAATTACATTGAGATCTGACAGATGGAAATTCAGCAGCAGGTGCCAGAACATTGCCTGCCAACTGAAACTCTTAAAAAGTTTTATGCTCTGATTAGGATGTTGGCTCCTCTTTCCTTGATCCTCAAAACACAATTCATTCAGTGCCCCTCAGTAGGAATCCATGGCTGAGTCACTATACCCAATCTCCACTCATTTCTGAAGAGACACTTGGCCCTCTCCTATATACTTGCCCTTCAAGAAGTACTCTATGTGACAGAAGCTCCTCTACCAGTTTCCATGGGAAGAGTGTCAAAGTGTCAAGGGCTTCAGAAGAATTTGTTTTTTCTCATTGGTTTTTGCTATTTAAAAAAGATGAAAATGATGATATATGAGCCAGAAGCATTGGTTAAGCACCTGCTATGTACAGAACCCTCTACTAGGCACCGAAAGAGATAAAAAATTTTGGATAAGACATAGTTCCTGCCCTCATGGGACTTGCAGGCAAGCAATCTATTCTTCAAATAGAATAAAATGAAACACATTACCCCTCTGACTATTATTTACCCATGATCAGTCTCTGCCAAGATAAGGAAAATCTTAATGTCTTAAGTTACTGAGTAGGTCCTTCCACCAAATAAGCAATCATTAGACAACGCCTGTTACCATGTGTCCAATCAGAAGGCAGCTGGGGTCAGGGAGGAGAAACCTGTAAGGAGGCATTGAAAATTAAAGCCAATGTAGAAAAAAAAAATGATTCCAAAGTGGTAGCTATTATAACATATATGCCACTAAATTCCAGAAGCATGTAAAAGAAAGTGGGAAATATTCTACACCCAATATATATTTCTCATATGACCTTCAGCAAGTCACAACCTTAAAGGGAATAGATTAGGTGGTCTCTGAGGTCCCTTCTAACACTTATGGCTATGATCATTGGTAAGTCAACAGTTCATCAAAACTCTCCCCCCCCAAAAAAAATGACAAAATTAAAAGCCCAAACAGCATCCCAAGTCTAAAGCAATATAAGTAAATGAGGGGAATGAACTAAAACACTTTACTCACATATGTAGCAGCAGTAAACTCAGGATCAGAGGATTTTAGATTTAGAGCTAAAAATGAACTCAAAAATTGTCAACTTCACTCCTTTATTCTATAGATAAACAGGCCCAGGAAGGAGAAATGACTTTCCCCAAGCCTCACAGGTAATAGATAAAAGAACCAGGATTGGATCCCAGGTCCTTCGACTCCAGATCTGATCAAATCAAGTCAACCTGTTAACACAGCTGTCCAAAAGCTGAAATAGGTTGCTTCAAGAAGTATTGGGTTTCCTTACGGGAGGTCTTCAAACAGAGGTTAAAGGAACACTTGTCAGGGATGCTGACAAACAGAGAATACCGGTTTTAAGACACATTGGACTGGCTTGTCCCTGGGGTCCTTTCAAATCCAAACATATTTTGATAATTAAATAAGACATTTCATCATTGTGTTTTCAACCTGAGTAAGAGATAGCCTTTCTCCACCTTTTTAATGTGAAAAAACTAATTGCTAACTGAAATGCTGAGGAGGGGGTTAATTGCACTAGGTGCATGTTTTAATTAGTTCCTTGCTAGCTTCGAAGTATTTCCCAGAATCCAATTACCACAGTGCTTTTTGCAGAGAAGAGATCAGAGCTGGACTTGCCTGGCTTATTACTCTTCTGAGTGAAGAGCTTCACAAATAACTTCTCTTCCCCAATTAGAGTCTACTGACTCATGTGACTCTGGGATTTTCCCAAACTCCTCACCTCCAAGCACTTAGACTCTTACCAGAAATCAATGTGCGATCCAAAGTACCTTTACCACTTCTGTTCAGTGGTCACTGAATGAGGGAATGGATTGTGTACAGTGCCTTTCAGCAGCTGTCAGAGCCATAAGAACGGTAGAACAGACCCGGCCAAGTTTAGAGGGTGCTTGTGATGCTTGTAGTCTTTCATCAGCTTACAAATAATAGAAGCTAGCAGCTCTTTAATGAGATTAGTTAAAATAAGAAGGTATCAGATGGTGGGTTGGAGTGAGCTCTTCCCATATGCCACCCTTCTCCCCAACCTCTTATGAGTTCCACCACACCCCTCAGAGCCAGCAGTGGTCTCACATCAGTGTCGTGGTGTCTATCTCACTCCTATGACCCAAAGTCCTCCCTTCTTGCCATCAAATGGGGGAGGACTTCCTGCTTCTCACTTCAGACCCAGTTGGGTTTTTTTGTTTCTTTGGTTGGTTGGTTTTGGTTTGTTTTGTTTTTGTTTTTGTTTTTGTTTTGGTACTTGCCTAGACACAAGCATCAAAATGTAAAGTCCATTTTGCCAGAAAACAATAAGTTCAAGGGATGAAAATGGTCTTGATGATTTTATGTCTATGGTAAACCCCACCTTTACTGCCACTCCAATATCATATTGCCACAGCCTCTTTCATCCTAGGCACCCAAAGCAATTTTCCAAGAGTGCCCCAATAATCCATAGGCCATCTTAGTAAGTTAAGTGATGCTTAATAGAGTTGGAAAGACCTGCACTCAGATAAAGGTGGTATGACCTTCTTGGCCTCAGTTTTCTCATCTGAAAAATGGGGTTATTAATGACTGTAATACCTGCCTCATGGTGGTTTTGTGAGGCTCATATGAGATAATATATCACAAAGCAAAATGCTTTTTAAACTTTGTAATACTATATAAAAATCAGTTATTACTCTTAATTGTACTACCAGATGACCAAATACATCTGTTCCCTGCAGTTCCTATTAAAACAGGGAGCTTTATTCCAAGCATATCTTATTTTTATCTGCTATAATCTTAGGCTAAAGATTTTTCTTTTTTATGAGCACATATATCAATGTAATAATAGCTGACATTTATATGGCATTTCAGGAAACAGAGGCTCAGATAGGTTAAGTGACTAGCCCATGGTCACACAAGTAGTAAATGTCAGAGGTGGAATCTGAAAGACAAGCTTCCTGACTTTAGGCCCAGCATTCTATCCACTACACCATAGGGACTCTCTGGGAAAGTATCCACCTGACTACCCTCCCTCAGTATTAGGACAGCAACAGCATTCTGCGTGGGGAGACTTAATATAATTTTAGTCTTGATTCTATATAAATAGATGGGAGGAAAAATAAATAGATAGGAGGGGGGAAGAAAGTGAGGGACAGGGAAAAGAAGCAAAGAGAGAGTCCATGTTTCCTTTTGGTAAGTGGTAGAGATGGATGAAACTGGGGGATGATCCCTTTAGGTCTGTCTGGGCCCAAGCTGGAGAGAAGAGAGAGCCAAAGAAACCTTGGCATCTGGGCCAAGACTTAAATACCCTGGAGCCACAGATGGGTGGGGGAGGGGTACATCTGCCCCACTAACCATGGTACAAACAAAGTATTTACTTTATCCTAATTTCTAGTCCATAAACATAAATACTCCTCATAATTTTGGGCAAGGGAAGTGAAGAGAAGGAGTATTAGTGAGCAGCAGGAGTTGTTGTTTTCTGTGCTTACTGTAGGGAGGAAAATCACCCACCCCTGACATGTTCTCAGCTTGCATTAGTTAATAAACCACAGTAAAATATTTTGCAAATATACAGTGTTCCATGAATACATCATAATATATTGGTAATACTAACTGCATCCAGAATCTCAAATGAGTAGCAGAAGAACCCAGCCTATGAATTGATTTAAAGGGAAGGCAAGTATACCACTTTTAAAAACAGAAATGCAGTGCTCTAGTCCTTACTTTATTATTCAAAAAGGACTCATGTTTCAGGTCAGAGTGATGCCATGCCATTAAGAGAAATCCCAAATGCAGGAGGAGACAAGTGGAGGTTAGGTGAATTTAAGATTAGCTTCTAAGAAACTGCTGGATTACAAACTCCTAAAGGTCAGGGATTTCTTGGAATTTTGTCTTTGTGCCCTGGGCTTTCTAGCACCCTGGAGGCTGAATGGTCAAGTAGAGATTACTCTGACCTTAAAATCTGAAGGTAGGGTTCACACCCTGACTGGACCGCTTAATCAACTGTGTGACCTTAGAAAAGTTACTCCCTCCCTAAGGACCTCAAAAATGTTTGTTATTGAAATGAAACAACTCTCTGAAACTTGGGCTTGAGCTAATCTGGGAAAACACTTTAGCCTAAAATCTTTCTTGGCTTCCCCAGGACAGTTTCTATGCATCCCTTCACAGAATAAGCTTGGTTTTTTTTTTGCAAATTCACAATTGAGAAAAATTGCTAAATTTCAGTTAGAGGTTAGTGAAAATAAAGACCTACAGTTGTTTGTTTTTTTCTCCCGATCTGAGTTCACAGACCCACTGAAATCTATCCATGGCTTGGGGGTCCACTAAGAACCTCTGCTCTCAAAGGAAAACAGCTAAATCCTTCAAGGAAAAGGTGTTGGCTATATGTGATAGGACATTTCTCCAGTTGATCTGAACTTCTGATGGAGTTTTTCTTCATGCAGGACTAGTCCTGTACTAGTTAATCACTTGTTGATGTATCAGAAATCAATCAGAAAAAAGTAGTTGTAGAAATGTTAATTCATATAGACACCCATGGAATTTTAGATATCTTTCAGAGAAAATCAGCATCTACCCTTATATTTTAATATTAAACTTTCCTTTTAACCTAGTTATTAATTTAATATTGACAAATGTTTCCATTTTTATGGCCGTTTCTTTGCTATTTATTTAAACCTAGATAAGAAGCTGTGGCATCCTCCCAGGAATTAATCCTTGGTCACCAATGATTTCTGTTATCTTTATTCATGAATAAATAACACCTACCTCTACCATCTGGGTAATGCTAACTACATTGCCCAACAAGCTCTTGCCTTTCATGATATTCCAGCCCAGTTTCACAAAGAAAAGAAGAATCTTCAACCCTAGTTAAAGTAACTCTATTCCTCCATGTGTCACATGTGGATGAGACCAATCCTAGACCAATCCAAGGGGCCCTTAGGAACCATCCATCTATGCTCAACAAAATCTCTTAAATTATTAAACTATTTCTATACCATTCATTCCATCTCCTCAATTTAATAGAAACCGAATATTCCCCTGAGGACACTACATCCCTCATAACCTTCTTCACTAGAGTTCTCCCCTTGTCCTAATCCGCATTGCAATCCCTTTTCTAGGGCTTGAAGGAAGAATTGTCATAGTTCTTGTTCCCCACTGACACTTTCAGATCATTCCTCTAACTGTTCCTTAATAACCTTTCTCCCTTTTAGGTCCATGTCATATATTTATACCACTCTCTCCCCATTGTCGATTCCATTATGGCCTCTCTTCCCAATTCTCATCCTTCCTGGTGTTTCTTCAGCATTTGACATTCCCAACTCAGGGAAGATTCTGAACTTGAAAATTTCACCTCTGACCACAGCTTCCTATTTTTCCGCCTTTCCCGTGCTCTTTTTTTTTTTTTACCTTACTCATCCCTAATGCCTGAAATATTATTTCTGCCGCATCTCCCCACTCTGATCTTAAGGACCAACTCAAATGACATCTCTTCCATAAACCTTTCCTTCATCATCCCAGTCAGTGTTGACCCTGAGACGTCACATAGAACTTTGTTTGCACCTCTCTTGTGTATTAATAATAATAATAATAATAATGTAATGGAAAGGGGGATTTGCTTCTCATTCACCCCAAAAAGCTGATATCGCAGAAAGTAAGGGGCAGATACTAGAGATAAGATGATACTAATATGCTAAGGAAGTACAAAGATTAGCTACCTCTGTCATCCCTTTCTAAAGCGTGATTGAATTAGAAGGAAACATGGCCACTAGGGAAAAAATTGGCCACACCTCCGGTGACCCTTAAAAGAGAAGTCCATCAGTCCTGGGAGCAATTGAACAGTTCAAGAGTTTGTGGCAGGGGCTGGTAGGTGGCGCAGTGAATAGAGCACCGGCCCTGAATTCAGGAGGACCTGAGTTCAAATCCAACCTCAGACCAAACCCTTGACACTTACCAGCTATATGACCCTGGGCAAGTCACTTAACCCCAATTGCCTATTAAAAAAAAAAAAGAGTTTGTGGCATTCCAGACAGGGAGCAGCTTTGTGGAGTGTGACCCTTACAACACAACCACAGCAGTTACTGAAAGATACTCAGAGGTGTACTAGTAAATGTTTAACAACAGGTTCTCTAGGGGGCAATGTATACATGACATACTTTTAAGTTTAATCTGTATTAACATTTCCTCCACCTCTTTGTTAAGTCCAGACAATGAATAAAAGCATAAAGCCTGACTTTGTAGCATTTGCTGATTTCCAAGATATAAATACTTATAATGAAAATTTAACAATTGACTCTTGCAAGTCAGTAAGTACTAACTGCCTCCAGCATATTCCTGGACTGCATTGAGACAGAAGCACTTGGAGTCAGAAAACAAAGATCCACACTCTTCAGACAGATCTGGATACAGAAAGGCAGCATTCCAGGAAGGAAGTAGTTTCAAGAAGCAAGACTCCTAGCAGCGGAGAAAAGTCAAGGGCACATTCAGGCACCCAGAAAAGACACTGTGCCTATGGGAGGGGGAGAAGCAACGGGAAGGGGAGCATTTTAAAGGACTCTGCGAGAAGAGAAAGGACATCCATTGAGGCAGTGCGGCGACAGAGGCATGAGTTGCCTCGGCCTCACGCTGTGTGCCTCACTACCAGTTTGCACCTGCTCTTCCCATCAACAGGTTGTATGTATGTGGGAGAGTATACCTCGGATTGTTATGAGGGAAAGATATTTCAGTAGTTCACATAGAAAGGGGGCCACTAAATCATACATAAGTATCCCTGAAGGCTACATATTGACTTAGCTAAGTACATATTAACATTATCTATATTCTACTGTATTTTTACTTATTTGTTCAATATTTGCCAATTGCACTTTAATCTGGTTCTGGCTACCCTCCTTCAGACAGCATTTGACACTTCTGCTGCTTCTATTCTTATTATGCTATCCTGGTCATGCTAGCATCCTTTATTCTGAGCTAACTGTGTTTGGTTGGATATGACTAGGAAAAGTGAACTCCCCAGGGGGAGCTCATTAGCTGCAGTTTTAAGAGTCAGGAGCCACAGCGTGCCCCTGGAACCTATAAGATTAGTCCCAAACCTAGGGGCCCAACCTGTGAATCTGCATCCAACGTGGGAGCCTCCCGGAGGAAGGACTGCAATAACAAACTGCAGATACCTGGATGGGAATTCTGGGGTACCTTCTAACTCTAGATCTCAAATCCTGTGATCCCATGAACCTTCAAGCCACACAAAAAGAGGATGACATCTATCTTATCTAAACCTTGTCCCACCCCCCCCCAAGAACCTAGCATAGTGCTCTGCAAACAGTAGAAGCTTAGTAGATATTTGTGGGATCAAATCGACCCCAAAATCTTTATGATTTAAAATGCACAATACCTACATTTCAGATGAATAGATCATTGTTAGAGAATCATATTGTTTGTTGGAAGGATAGCTAGAACCTAGAAGAGAACTGAGAAATCATCTAATCCAACCCAATCATTTTATAGATGAGGAAACTAAAACCCAATGAAAGCAAATGACTTGTCCAAGGTGACACAGATAGTAAATGGCAGAAGTGGGATTTGAACTTGGCCTCCACTTTCAGATCCCACTACATCACAGCATCTTTCAAAAGTAGCCCCCAAAGAAGCCAAAATACCAAGCTCTCACAATGATGCATATCAAATGCTACAAACTGAGTGAACCCAGATCATAGTCTGGTTTTGTCTAAATAATGAGATCTCTCCTATTTTTCTCATCAATGGTGCTTAAAAATACCAAGTGAATTTTAAATCCTCTTCTCCATTCATAAGACACATAGTGTATATATTCAGCCACTGTCCCGGGAGGCTTTGAGATCCAAATAAATCTAAATTTGTTCCCAACACTCTTCTTTAGCAACAAGTGGAAGGAAGAAAGGAAAATGGAAGTGGAAGCAGAAAAAAAGGACCTTCCCGCCAACGGGCTGCACAGACATCAGCTTACCTTCAGTTTCCTCATCTGTACAAATAAGAATGAGGAATATACCTGCATTATTTATCACATAGAACTGTTGGGAGGAAAACACACTCCAAACTAACAATAATTGAGATCTTGATGTTTTTGTCATTATTGTTGTTATTATCATTTCTAATGGCACAATGGTCTTATTGAGAAGAGTTGACCAGGTCTTTCTAGAACTGAAATAGTTTTGACCTTAAACACAGTGCCCAAAGACCTAGAAGAACACACATATCCAATATCATCCCCATTCTCACTAATCTTCTATCACCCCCTATCTACCAGTGACTTCCCTGCTTCCTACAACTATGCTTATGTCTTTCCCAGTCTTAAAAACCCCTCACTTGATCTGCCCATCCTCACCAGCTATTGTCTTATATTTCTCCTCTCTTTCATGGCTTAACTCCTTGATAATGCCATCCACAATTGGCATCCTTACTTCTTTTTTTCTCTCACTCTCTTCTTAACTCTCTGGAGTCCAGTTTCTGATCTCATCATTCAAATGGAAAGCTCTCTCTGAAGTTATCAGTGATCTCTTAATTGCTACATCTAATGGCCTTTTGCCAATTCTCACCCTTCTTGACCTCTCTGCAGTCTTCGACACTGTTGATCACCCTCTCTTCTCCTGAACATTCTCTTCTCTCCAGGTTTTCATGACCCTGCTCACTCCTGCCTCTTGCCCTCTCCTTCCCAGTCTCTCTAGCTGCATTTTCATCCAGGATGTACCTGTTAGTTGAAGCTGTCCCCTAAGGTCTTGTCCTGGGCCTTCTTCTTGTTTCCCTCTGTACTGTCTTGCTTGGTGATCTCATAAGCTCCCATGGATTCAATTATCAGATCTCTGGGCAGATGATTCTCAGATCTCTTTATCTACCACTAACCTCTCTCTTCACCTGCAGTCTTGCATCTCCAACTCCCTATTGGTTATCTCAAACGGAATGCCCTGTAGACATCTAAAATTAACTGAATATTCCAAACCATAATCCTAGTTAGCAAGTGAAGAGAAGGGGCTACTAGAAACTGGCATCATACATGAGGTTGAGTTTAATAGAATTGCAGGAATTGAATAATGGTCATAGTCCTATCATGGCACAGAGATGGCAAGGACCTCAAAGGTCAGCTAGCATAGACTGAACATAAATTTCTTCTACAGCATCCTCAGCAATGGGGACCATTTGGTCATCAGACTTCTTCTGGAAGTAATGAGGAACTCAACAGAACACAAGTCCCTCGAGGTTGCTTCACATAGTGCCAAGCCCATGCTTTTGTTGCTGTTGTTTCTATGTGTGTGCCCGCTGGTATTTTAAATGGGCTTGTGGTTTCATCAATGTGGGGAGCTCCTGGTGATTAACTCCTTCTATCTCCCTTGCAAGTTATTGTCTTAGAGTCTTCTGGGGCACTGAGATGCTGACTGACTCCCCCAGGGTCACACAGCCAGTCTATGTCAGAGGTGGGACTCAGTCCTTCCTAACTCTAAGGAGAGAGTTCTGTCCATTCCCCAACACTCCCAATCTGGCACACTGGAGGCACTGAATCAATGCTTGCTAAGTGGCCACCTACTAAGGCACTTTGGGGTAGCTTTATTTGTTAGGAAGTTTCTCCTAACAAATTTCAAACTGAAATTTGCCTCTCTGTAACTTCTTCCCATTTGCCCCAGTTCTATCCTCTGGAGTCAGGCAAAATAACTGTAATCTTTCATCCATGTGGCAGCCTTGCAAATGCTTGAACGCAGCTATCATCTCCCCCATTAGTCTTCTTTTGTTCAGACTAAATAGCCCCATTTCCTCAACTGATCTTTTTTTGCCATGTTCTCCATCCCTCTCACTGCCCAGGCCTCCCTCCTGTGGAAAAGCCCCATGTCAGGTTCCCTGTCTCATTTTAGCTATTAAATCCACCAGCATGCCTCTTACAAGTATGGTTATTTTCTAATGAGTTCTGAAAGATGTCCAAGATAGAGCAGAAGGCAGGGGATGTTTCATTGCTGAAGTATGCCTCCCCCTGGGAATTATATCACTCTTCAATTTAATTCCTCCTGACATTTTACCATTATACCGTGTGCTCTTCATTAAAACAAAACCCTCCTAGAAACTGAACGCTTCTAATTGACTCCCCTGGATGGGTTTTAGAAACAGTTGTAATTTGTAAAAGGAAAGTTAATAAACACTGGGATAACATGCTTGTAGACATGTTCAATAAATGTGCATGGGAATAAAGGCTCCATTTGATGTCAGAAGTGGTGTTTCTCACGAGGCCCACTTCAGCCATCCCTGTGACCAGTGCAAGACAAGGAAAGATTTCATTTTTTGGCCATTGTCAATTTTGTTTGCTCAGGCTTAATTGTTCCCGGATATCTGGGAAGCTCAGGAGGGTAAACGCTCTGTTTGATTTTAATGACTCGCTGGGCTTGGGTTTCATTGAGAATAACATTCTCCCATTGAGAACAACCACCTGAGAAATTCACCTGGAAGCAAACTATAGATTAAAGCCCAGCTGATCCAGCAGAATTACCTTTATATGAGGTGAATGAATTTGTTCAATAAGGCCAAAGCTGTGAGCTAAGAGAGAGGCCAGGGAAGGAAAGTGACTCTTGCTAGTTAGAAAGGAAATTATTTCATTGCAAAGCAATTGCTACCCTACCACAGACAAAGCCATTTCTGTGTAGAAGGGAACTAATGAAAAGACCTCTTCTGTCTTCGTAATCCACAAGGAGAGATACGATGACTTAGCTGACACAAAAACAAGTAACCAGATCATGCCTTCTTAGCCCTGAAGACAAACTTTATTCACCCTTCAGGTAGCTGGATAGTTCAGTGGACAGAGCATTGATCCTAGAACCAAGAGGACCTGAATTCAAATCCAGCCTCAGGTGCTTCCTAGCTGTGAATCCCTGAGCATGTGACTTAGCCTCTCTCTGCCTCAGTTTGCTCAACTAAAAAGTGAGGATGATAATAGCACTACCTCTCAATGTTATTCTGAGAATCAAATGAGATAGTATTTATTTGTAAAATGCTTCACACAGTTACCTGGCACATAGTAAGCACTCTAAGAATGCTTCGCTCTATGAACTCTATTTTTGTTATTACTGCTACTATAACCACCACTACTACTGCAAGATAACTGCTAATTTTTTCCAGACTAGGCCACTGTAGTCAAATGCAAGATGAGCTAGAAAAAGCAATTTGGAAGAGAAAAAAACAGTGAACATTAGAGGGGAAAAAACCAAGAAGTAATATGGACAATATGAAGAAAAGGTCACACAAGAAAAGGTCAATGGTTGCCTCCAACCTTAGAGCTGAGAATAATTCTGTAGATCTGATGCTAAAGGACTAGCATGCATAAAACTTCAACACATCCATCCTTCAAACTTTCATGTTTTTATTAGTGTGAGTATCACCTCTGCAGAGATAAATCTCAACTTCTTTCCATTTTAGTAGACAGTAAATACTGTGACTTGTGGTACCAAAAAAAATATATATATATATATATATAATTTATTATGTTTATCTATACTGATTTTCATACAACTAAAACAGCCCATCATGAGTAACTTTTGTTGGTTTTTCTGTCTCTAGACTTCCAAAGCTAAAGATCTATGAATGTTGCCTTTGAGAAGATCATATTACCTCCACAGCACAGGACATGAATTTGTGCTCATACCTCTGAAAGAAACAGGGCAGCTATGTGGTACAATCGAAAGAGTGCCAGGCCTAGAGTCAAGAAGCCCTGAGTTCAAATCTAGTCTCAGCTACTTACAAGCTGTGTGACCCTGAGCAAGTCACTTAACCCTGTTTGCCTCAGTTTCTTCATCTGTAAAATGAACTGGAGAAGGAAATGGCAAACCACTTCAGTGTGTTTGCCAAGAAAACCCCAAATGGGGTCACAGAGATTTGGATACAACTGAAAGAAATGACATAGCATCCCTCACAGGATGCATCTTTGGAATCATTCGTTGGCTTCCACTACATCAAGGCCTCTTTCCCAAATGTTTATTCCTGAGATTTGAAATCGAAATCTAAGCTACTAAACAAATCTCTCTTTGAGCATAACCTGTTGTTATTGTTATTTCTACCTATGAGACTTTTTCTGCAAGCTCCCAATGAAGATGATTCCCATGAAATGATAGCATAATGAATGTAGGTCTGCATTTAGAATCGAAAGACCTGGGTTTAAATCATGGCTCAGGGATTTAGAGATCCTGGGTGATTTGCATCCCCCACAGGCCTTCTTTCATATGCTTCTCATTATGAAGCCACAGCAACAAACCTAGCTGAAGAGCTTAGGGGCACTCACTCAAAGTATGAGGACAGGAGGAAGGTGGGCCTTCCCACTTGCCTCTGACTTCAGGGGCAATGGACAGTGGAGACATTACACAAAAAAACAACTTGCAAAGAACCATCAAGGTGATAGAGAAATCAACAGCAAATTCACTAAGTATGTATGATACTCAAGGCACTGTATTAGGAGCTCAGGACAGGCACAAAGTCAAAACTGACAGGGTCGCTACTCTCAAAGAACATACGTTCTACTGGAAAAACCAGAGACTTGGTAGTAATTACTCTCAGCAACAAAAGGAGCAGCTAATTTCAACTACACTTTCTTTACAATAATCCTGTTAATTGGTATTATTCTCCCCATTTTACAAATGGTAAAACTGAGGCTAGGGGAAACAATATGATGAAATGCAAAGAGCACACTGACTCTGGGGTCAAAGGACGTGGGTTCAAATCCCACTTCTAAATACTTACTAGATGAGTGTCTCTAGGCATGTCCTCAGTTTCTTCATCTGTAAAATGATTGAGTTAGACTAGTTGACCTTTGAGGTCCCTTCCAATTCTAAACCTATGGTCCTATGTCTCTACCACACTTTCACACTACTCTTGCCTAGGATTAGGCAAACACCATGAGTTACAAATTTAGGTCCAGAGCTAAATGAGGTAATTCAAAGAAGGGGGGCCCGGAGATGACATCTAAGATACCATTAACTTCACGATTGCTTGGTTTGAGGGGATATCTTTGCAAGATCAACAGCAATAGAGCTATAAGGAACTCCCCTATTTCCAGCAGAAATAACCTACTGAATTCTCATTAACTTGAGTTCTGATTTAAAAATTCAAACTCCTAAACCTGGCATTCAAAGCCCAACATAGCCCCTCACTATCTTACCAGCTTTCTCTCAGACTATTGTCCCTACATGCGCTTCACTCTAACCTGATTGGATTACTCTCCATCACTCACATCCATCCAATATTGCTCTCCCGCAACCCCACCCCCAGTGTTTTTGCATACAGTTTTCCACACTTTCAAAATGTCCTCCCTTCCTTTTCTACCTTTTGAAATCCTATTTGTTTCAAGACCAGCTCAAATGCTTCCTTTTTGGGAAGTCTTCCCTAATCTAGTCAGTCATAAATAATCTCTTTTTTTCTTAGATACTACATAACACTCTACCTTTCTTGTAATCTTAGCATATTCAAAACGTCATTATACTTATCATAGAGTCATTGTCTAATTATTTATATGTGTGTATCACCACCGCCCCCAACTGCTAGATTATAAGCTCCATATAGCAAGGACAATCTAAATAATCTTCGTGCCTCTACCAATAACTAAAATAGTACTTTCTGTATAGCAGGTCCTTGGTAATTGGTGAATAAATGAATGAGTGAATATACGAATGAACATTGATATTACCGTCTATCCTAGACTTCTTTTGAGCTCAAACTTAGTATCATGTGAGCAATATTTGGGTGCTTCATTAACATTCATCAAGGATAATGATGATGATGATGATGATGATAATATCTGATTATGAGTGAAGCTGAATAGATATGCATCTTTCCTAGGCTACTACAAGTCATCCTTGAAATCACTGCACTTTGGTTGTGATCTAAGATAGAGAGATGTATAGATAAATAATAGGAACCCATTATAGTACATAGGCTCATAAGCATGGGCTTGGCACTGCCACAGATTCTGGGATTTCCACCCCCCCCCCAAATCAAACATACAGGAGCAGTCAGTACTGCTGTCTTTCTCTATCTAGATAAAACCACAATGCTTTCACAACCGCGGGCAGCTCTGGTCACTGCACTTTAAAAGACAGTTGAAATAACCAAACAGATGGAAAGACTGCCACGTAAAGATAGGCTACAAATTGGGAATTATCTATAATGGAGAAATAAAAGATGAGAAGGTATAGAAAAGGAGTTTTTAAAACTGTGCAGAACTTAGAGGGGGTGCCCACAACCTCCTTCACCAGGTTAAGCTCCCATTTCTATGGTGCATAAAGATTTACAAAGTACTTTCTTCACAATAACCTTTTGAGTCAGGGTTTTATTAGGCAGGCAAGCATTATTCCCATTTTACAAATGGTAAAACTTAGGCTATGGAAAGAAGTATGATAAAACACAAAGAGCACTGACTTTGGAGCCAAAGGACCTAAGTTCAAATCTCACCTCTGACACTAGTTGAGTGTCCCTAGACAAGTCATTTAATTTCTCTGGGCCTCAGTTTCCTCATCTGTAAAAATGAAGGAATTGGATTAGTTGGCCTTTGAGGTCTCTTCCAATTCTAGGAATATGATCTTTTCCACATTACCACAGCTAGGAAGTGTCAGAGCTCAAGTCCTCCATCAGGTCTTCTGACTCTGATCCCTTTTCACTATTCCATGATGCCACTTGGGATATTAAACACTGAGATATACATATCCCCTTGATGCTTGAAAGGAATATTTTTATGATGAATAACAAAAATCTTTCTTTTGTAAAGCACTTACTACTTTTGAAAGCATTCCCACATTTATTATCTCATTTGATCTTTGCAGTCCAGTGAAATGGATAGTAGAGGTATCCCATTGTATAGATGATGAGGATTTCCAAATGATGTTATCTATGGATAACATTCTAGTGATTACATTGAGCCCCAGAACACTTTGGGGCTCAATCTTATCTACAGACATTCAAAAGAGCTTAGCCTAATAGTAAACATCAGAAAATTCAACTGAGAAAAACTCAGATTGTGATACACATCTGGATGGGTAACTCTTTGAGTTAGCACATCAGTACATATACCTTGTAGAAATACTGCTGATGACAATGATCTGGGCTCAGAGTAGAATAAGAGGAGAAAAACAGGCTGGATTACTCTTGGGAAAATTCACTATACACTCAATGATCCCAAGGTGCAACCTAACCTCCCCTCCACCCCTATCAACAAAAAAAAGTCCACCTTTTCAACATCATTTCCCCCCAGAACTGCTAATCAATTTCTCTTCACAACATACCATAATCTCTTTTGTTGTTGAGTCATTTTTTTAGTAGTGTATGACTCTTCACGAACCCATTTGGGGTTTTCTTGGCAAAGATACTGAAGTGATTTGCCATTTCCTTCTCCAACTCATTTTGCTGATAAGGAAACTGAAGCAAACAGGATTAAGTGACTTGCCCAGGGTCACACAGCTAGTAAGTATCTGAGGCCAGATTTGAACTCACAAAGATGAATCTTCCTGACTCCAGGTCTAGCACTCTAACCACTGTACTACCTAGCTACCCCCATCATAATCTCTATGGACTCCAAATAGCAGATGATCCAAAGAGCAAGCAAGAGGTATTTTGTGACTGTTGTAAGCTAACCCCTTGAAGGCAGGAACTAGTTCATTTTTGTCTTTGAATCTCTCATACCTAGTACAGTGCCTGGCGCATAGTAGGTGCTTAACAAATGTTTATTGATTAATTGATACACTATATTATCAAAAGTAACCTAATAAGAAGTGACATAAAAGGTACCTTCAAGGCCATGTATGACTAGAAAAGGAATTGGGCCAGTCACGTAGAGAAAGCAAAGGATAGAAAACGGACAACCTGAGTGTTGCACTGACCATCATTAAAGGCCTAGACAAAGGTCTATGACATTTTTTTCAGATCCTCAATGGAGGATATATAAGATTTAGTCAAAAACTCTGTAGGATGAAAAGACATAGATGAACAATAAATAATAATAATGAGCACTTAATAAATTTTTTTTTAGTTTATTCATACCACTGAAAGGAATATCCACATTAACGAGATAATAGATTTATCAAAGTGTCATAGGATCATAAATTAAAAGCTGAAAAGGACCTTATAGATCATAAAATCCTAGGATCAAAAATAAGGAAACCAAGGCCTAACAAGGGTAAATGACTGATGCAAACTCATATCACCCGTAAAAGGCAGAGCTGAGATTTGAACCTAGGTACTCTGATATCAAATTCAGGGCTCCATCTTACTGTATCACATTGCTTTGGTCTTTTTTTTAATAATATTTTATTTTTTCCCCAATTACATGCTTCTTTCTGGCCACAATGACTACAGAGGCTTATCCTGTGTGGTAATGAAAAGTATTTAAATTGAACCAGAAGTCAATGGATATACTAGGGACCATCTCTTCCCCTCTGGTCTTCTTTTTCTACAAGCTTTGAAATGCAAAGACAACCCTTCTAGTAGTCCAGAATGTCAAGTAGAGGGTATACTTATCCAGTCACAAAGTCATGAGCTCATGACCCTCCTATGCCTGGGATGCAGTTATCTCATTTGTGTCTTCTTCGCTTTGATGATTGGTATCAGATCTCTAAAAGAAGCTGCCATCTTCCCTGTTCCAGGGACCCAAGCTGTAGGGTAGTGCTACTGGAGTAATTGTGGTCACAACAGCAGCAAAAAGACTGGTCAGAAGAAAGTTACTTGCAGAGAGACAGGCTACTGTAAAGAAAAGGCCCATTTGGAATTGATTAGGCTGTATACTCCAAGGAGGTGAAATGTAAACTGAAGAGAAACTGTTAGCAAATGTCCCAACCAGGTTTGCCTACAGTAAGCCTTTCAGCTGATTGTACTAGCAGTATTAAGCTACTGGATTCTATTGGGAGTGTTGGTAAATGTTTAACAACCAACTTTCCAAAAAAACATGTACACAACCAGACACTCTTTTAAGTTTAATCTGATTAATCCTTTCTGCATCACTTTCAGACAACCAATGGAACAATGTCAAGCCCTGATTTATAGTGTTTGGCAATTTTCTGGGTGTAAATTCTCACACTGAAAATTGAACAAGGGGACTCTCTCGAGCTGGTATGAGTTCCAGTATGCCACTGATCCTATTCTAATAATTCTATAAGTCTTGATTTCTTAGAATTCCCTTTTCTGTATGGGAATAAAACTACCTATTCCATACCTGATTCATTTTTATATTCTGAGTACCTTTTGCCTTCCTCTCCTTGCTGGGGAGAACCCTTAGACCACAGCCAAAAGTAGAGTTATCCACATAGAGTAGCTGGGGTGGTAGCATGAGACAACTGTGAGAATAGGGAGACTACAGTGAGATTTTCTGAGCTAAACCTGAGTACACCTGGAGGGCAAATAAATAGTTCATTCCATTTGCTTTCATCTATTACAAAATGAGATAACTCAGGTAAGGTACTTCAGAAATGTAAATATTGGCTGTTAAAATGATCACCTAAACAAGTGAATGTGCGAATTCTAGACCAGTGGGGTCAGCAAACTACAGCCAATGGGTCAGATCTAGCCCTTCAAATGTTTTTGTAAGGCCAGTGACCTAAGCTCTTAAACTGTACAAAAGCAATAGGGTCTCCCAGGGTTTTCCTATCCCCTTTCTAGACTAAATGCTTCCCATCTAAATGACAATGAGCAGCTATGCCTTTGGTAAGATATGATATTCCCTCTCTATCTACAAGCCATTTCTGTCTTCACTTTATCTCATTATAAAGTAGAAGATAATGAGATTTAAATATGATTTAAAGGGAAATGAGGAATATATTTATTTTTAGATGGCTAATAATTTAGACTTTCCTTGATTCTAGTGCAGTATGAGGCTGAATGTTTGTTAAAAAAAAAAAAAAAGTCTTATCTAGTCTTCTTTTAAGCTTTTCTCCATTAATTAGAAGGAAGGAAACATCTTGTCTCTAGTCTCTTGGGTCTTAAATCTTGGGTTTTTGTTGTTGTTTTTTTTTTCATGGATGTGACATGATTGAGATGTAGTTCAAGAAATGACAACAAAGAAAAGTAGTGGCCTATGACATAGTAAAGGAAGGCCTTATTTAAATAAGATCTTGTAGATTAGGAGACATCATGATACATTGGAAAGAACATGGACTTTAGAGTTAAGAGGAACTAGGATCAAAGTCAACCTCTGATGTTTACGGTATGTGTGGCCTTGGGAAAGTACCTTTTAACTTCGCTAGGCCTCAGTTTCTTCACCTGCATAATTAGAAGGTTGGATTAGATAGCTTCTCAGGTCCCTTCCAGCTCTAAATCTATGGTCCTGATTAGAAGCAACATCTTGAAATAATCTTCCAAGCAAATAGAGAATTGCTATAGATTCCAGCAAATCAGGGCAATATGTCCTTTCTCTTAGACAACACCCAGCAAAAAAAAAGAAAAAAATACAAAATTTTGCATTTATTTTTAGCCATGGGATAAAAAGTGGGAGAAGAATTTAAGAATCATTAAATCTAACCACTTCATTTTAGAGATCAGGACCTGGAGCTCAGATAAGTAAGATAACTGACCTAAGTACATAAAATGGTTAATAAATCTTAGGTAGAACATGGCATAAGAAATTAATAACTCTCAAACAATCCTCTGATAGCTCCATATTCCAGGGTACTACTCTATGAGATCATGATAAGGACAAAACCAAATAGGCATCCTTCAAAGAATAAATCACCCAGAAAAAAACTTTGCAATTCATCTAGAAAAACATTCAGCCTACAGACGACCAACCTCTTGAACTTCATGAAAGACATCTCCTTCTAAAATAGGAGTTAAGCCAGGTACCAAAGATCACAAACTGTTAAGTACAACATGATAACATTGGGTTGGAGAAGACCTGTTATTCTGAAGGCACTGGGCTTCAAGAAGTATCCTTGGCAAAGTAAGAGTCATGAGTAAAGGGTGCAATTGAAGAAAAATATGTATTTATTAAGGGGGGTAATGATACTCACCATCAACACTGAACTTTCCTCTAAGGTTGTTATTCTGCTAATTACTGAAAGCAACTTGTGCATGAATAACAACCACATAATAGCACCCTTGGTTATTAGAATATAATGGGTGCCTCAGTGACAGCTGTGATGGATGCTTTTCTCAGCGGAACGTCTGGATGAGTTAACAACTGGAGAGTGGAGCTCATTGACAAAACACTTGAAAACGTATTGATGAACATCCTCAACCACAAATGTTCAGTGTAGCCTTTAAATGATGTCTGTAATTCAACTGATTTAGAATTCCAAGAGCATCTCGAAAGATTTTTTTTCTGATTTGGAGGATCTGATGATAGCCTAGTGATATTTAAAAAAAAAAAAAAACATTTAACCTTTATGAGCTTCAGGTTCCTCATCTATAAAATGAAGGAAGTAGATTAGATAATAAAACTAATAGCTAACATTTATATTACACTTTAAGGCTGACCAAGCACTTTACAAATATCATCTTATTTTAACTACACAATAACCCCGGGAGGTAGGTGCTATGTAAATTATCCTCATCTTACAGATGAGGAAACCAAGGCAGACAAGTTAAATGACATCTTGTTGTTCAGTCATTATTCAGTCATGTCTAACTCTTCTTGACCTCATTTTGAGTTTTTCTTGGCAAAAAGACTGGAGTGATTTGCCATTTCCTTCTCCAGCTCATTTTACAGATAAGGAAACTGAGGCAAACAGGGTGAACTGACTTGCCCAGGATCACACAGCTAACAAGTGTCTGAGGCTGGATTTAAACTCATGAAGATGAGTTTTCCTAATTCCAAGCCTAGTGCTCCACACACTGTACCACCTAGCTACCTAAGTGACTTACCCAGGGTCACACAGTTAGTAAATACCTAAGATCATATTTGAACTCAGGACCTCCTTTATACAGATCCAGGGTGTTATCTATTGCACTACTCAGCTGCCTTTAAGGCTATCTAGGCTGAGGCCAAAGAGATGCACTTGCTAGTAGACAGAGCATCACTTAAAGAAGCTTGTAGATCATCTTCAATGAATCATAGAGCAGGTATAGCATACATCCCCAGAATCTGCAGATATCATAGAACCACTTAAGAATGAACATGGGCCAACCTCCCTAATACAAGGAACTCAGTGTGGAGAACTAGAGTCCTGTTCAAGTGTGATATAGAAGTGGCACAGGACTAGCCAGAGAAATAGGTGAGGCCAGTTGGCATGGCCAGTTAGCAGACTCTGACACGCTGGAACCAGTTTTGTTTCATTTTTTTTTCCAAATCAAGATACTTAGGAATGTGGCTCAAAGCAGGTGGTCAACCTGTCTGACAACCATAACCAGATGTCCACACAAAACTAAAAATGATGACAGTTTGGTATAACCTAAGCACCTCTCAGCACCATTGATTAATCCTACTCCTGGTTTGAAGAGTATCTCCTTTCACCCAAGACCCAGACTCTCTTCTAGTGGCTGAGTCACAGATGTAGCCCTAAACCTGCTGGAGATCTGCTTGTTTCCTTGTCTCTCCGGATGCTGGAGCCTGGATATGTCCTCCTCCTCTCTTCCCATTCCCCTCTCCTCACTCCCTCAGGTAGGTCAAATTATATCATCTGCCTTCCTTTGTAGGAGTTAAAATATGCTGAATAAGGACCTAGTACTTTCAGGGGCTAATCTGTCTCCTCCATGGGATCTTCTAAGATCCCAGAAACAGCTGCTAGCCTGGACTGAGAGAAAAATCTTTTATTGAGTATTAATAGCCCTTTCTCATACCAAACACTTCTTCCTCAGCCTTCATTTTTTGTATCACTTCTGAGGAATATGGGGATTGGGTTTCTGGACGGTAATACTGTACAAACCTCTACACAAGTCTTCCTCCTGTGCCTCATAGTGGTGTGCAAGTAATACTCTGGATTTTCAGAGGCTATGCCACCAAGGCACAACCTCTGTTAGGTTCTACCAAGCTAGAAATGCTTCAAGTACAGGTCTGCCAATGGTCTGTCTGTCATCAAAGGCCCAACTTAGCTAAGTTCAGAGGTTCAACAACAGAGGCCGGTCCCCCATTGATGAATTTCTTTCAGCCACAGAAACTCATAAAGACCTTGCACTAAGAGGAAGTCTGAATTGTAGCCAAGAAAAAGGATAGCCATAAAATTGCATGTCCTTTAGGAAAAGCAATGTAACAAAAAAAAAATAAAAGAAAAGGTGGGGGCATATTAGATTAAGAGTTGGAAGACCTAGGTACTAATCATGGCTCTGCAACTTGCTCAGTAGATGACCACAGACCTCTCAGAATCTCAATTTCTTCATCTGTAAAAAGGTTAGATTATTTAGAATGTTTTCTAGGTCTATGTCTTGGATTTTAAGTCCACAAGATCATAGTTCTAGAACTCTGTGGAACCTCAGAGACTGGTTAGTTCAACTCTTTCATTTGCTACCCGAGGAAATTGAGACCCAAGTGATTAAGTGACTTGCTCAAAGTCACAAAGGCGGTAACTGTCAGAGGAAGGATTTGAATCCAGGTCCTCTGCCTCCAGAATCATCATTCCTGCCATACTCCCTTCTGCAGGAATAATTTGTACAAATCATCCAATTTATTAGTTGCCTTTTTTTCCCCTAGTAAGAAATATCAGATATTAAGGAAACCTTTCTTCTTTTCAACAGGAAAGGGACATCTTGCCAAGAATAATCACACCAGAAGTTTTCAGCATAGTTTTTTTATCAAATGCTGCCCTTTGACAGGGTAAATTCTTAACTCTGACTCAGATCCTATAGCAACCCTATGAGTTAGGTGCTATTATTATCCTCATTTTATGGAGGAGGAGACTGAGGCTAAGAGAGGGTATGACTGGCCCAGCGTCACCTAGAGAGTAAGTACTCCTCTAAACCTCAGTGTATTCATCTATAAGATGAGAGGATTGGCCTAATGATCTCTGAGGTCCCTTCCAGCTTTAATAGTTTATGAATCTCTTCTTCCTCTAGCATGAACTTATATTCCAGGACTCTGATAGTTTTGTTGTTGTGATTGTTCATCCTTTTCATCCTTCATTTTCGAAGAGGACCAATGACATCATGGGGTGATGTCTTGACCTGTACATGAATTGGATTTAAGTTGCACAAAGTCTTCTCTCTTCCAGAGTCATTGAAGTCCAGTGGCAAGACAAAAATTAAGATGACCCTTGATGGCCCAGAATGCAGTGGATGACCTTGGCATCTTCAATGTCTGATCAAGCTCAAAGATTTTCATGGCACCTGCTTCAGCCACCCTCATGGCTAAGGATCACAGAAGCTGGACAAAACCTGGAAGGTCATCTAATACAACTTCTTCATTCTGAGGTTGACCAAACTGAGGGTCAGAGATTTTAAGTGACATGAAGGAATAAAGGAAAGAAAGAAGGAAGGAAGGAAGAAAAAAGGGAGGAAGACAAAGGAAAGAAGGAAGGAAAGAAAAGAAGGAAGGAAGGAAAGAAGGAAGGAAAAAAGGAAGGAAGGAAGGAAGGGAGGAAGGAAGGAAGGGAGGAAGGAAGGAAGGAAGGAAGGAAGGAAGGAAGGAAGGAAGGAAGGAAGGAAGGAAGGAAGGAAGGAAAGGAGAAAGGAAAAGAAAGGATGGAAAGAAAGGAAAGGGAAGGAAGGAAAGGAAGGAAGGAAGAAAGGAAGGAAAGGAAAGAAGGAAGAAAGGAAAAGAAAGAAAGGAAAGGAAGGAAAGAAGGAAGGAAGGAAGGTAGGTAGGAAGGAAGAATGAATAGTGTGAAAACTCACATGCTATAGAGAACAGATTGTTCTCATCCACTCATTCTGCCCAAGGAAGTCTTCATGTGCTTAGGGTAGATATCCCCTAACTCATTGACAGGTTTGAGACCTATTGGTTACCCTCAACCTGGTTTAGCTATCTGCCAAGACAGTTTTACCAAGGCGTGGTTGCTATACATGCTACAGCTTCTTGGAGCCACAGGTGAGAGCTGAAGGCCAAGTGATCACCAAAAGTGGATGAGCAGCCCTGAAAGGGCTCAGAAAGCCCTCACACCAGGTGCTAGTCCCCCCTCCACCCCATACAACTCAATACTATTTCTAGGTTCTAGATTAATATTCTTTACCTATGTAACTTTCTGACAGTTCTACTTTGAATTGAATTCTAGGGATGGGAAGGATTTTTTTTTCTTCCGTGCCCCTTCAGTTTTGGTGTTTGACTGTATATGATAGATAATACATGTGCTGGCAAGATTAACCTAAAACTGGTAACCAAAGCCCTATCAACCTCTTCTGCTTAACCTTTTGTTTTCTCCTGAATATAGGTGATCAAACAGCAATCCTAAGAAATGAACTTTTCAAGCCCAGTGGCTACATTGGGAGTTTGAGAGTTTGGGGGGATTCCTCAGTTAGTGCTGGCTGCTGTGTGAGAGTCAGTCAGTCAACAAGCATTTACTAAATGCTTATTATGTGCCAGGCACTGTGCTAAATGATAGGGATAAAAAGAAAGACAAAAACAACATCCCTGTCCTCAAGGAGCTGCCATTCTAATAAGGGAAGCAACATGCAAACAACTACATACAGCTACAACAGCACTTCTCAGGGGAGAAGATGACTACTAGTAGCAGGATGAGCTGAGGCCATTGGATTGCCTGAAGATGTGGAGCTTGAATGAATTGTATATTCAGTGCAAAGCCAAGGTTCTGCAACCTCACAGTGTTTTAAAGTTTTAAATATCAGCCTCCCAGGGTAGTATAATAGGAGTTGAGGGCTGTTGTTTCATGTTTTAAGTATCTCTCTGTAAGATGATGAGTCTTTCTTGCTTTAAGTGTTTTATAATAGGAAAGTAAATTGCTGTCCTATACCTGAGGATAGGGGAAGGAGAGAATATTCCATGATCTTATGAATTCCCTTTTATCCTTTGCATAAAAATTGTTACTAGATATCTGGGGGACACAGTGATTTAGTGCTAGATCTTCTTTAAGTTTAAATCTAAGATATCTATCTGTGAGGACAAAAAATTTGGGGGTTGGGGAATTATCCAAATAATCCTGGCAAATAAGAGGGAAAATCTGTTGAGAGAAAAGATTCTAAAGTAATTTATGCTAAAGTTAAGGGCAGATTGACTGTCTATAGAAGGGCATTTATTGGATTGTAGCTCTTCCCTTCACTTGGTTTTGTTTGTGTCAACACACAAGTTATACAGTCATGGGAGCTTTCAGCAGAATTTCAGGTTTGATCTTTTATATCAAGCTGAGCATACTATGGGGATTTACATGCAAAAGTTTGGGCTCATAACCTAGGATCACAGAAGCTGGACAAAACCTGGAGGGTCATCTAATACAACTTCTTCATTTTGAGGTTGACCAAACTGAGGGTCAGAGATTTCAAGTGACATGAATGAAGAAAGGAAGGAAAGAAGGAAGGAAGGAAGAAAAAAGGAAGGAAGACAAAGCAAAGAATCAAGGAAAGAAAAGAAGGAAGGAAAGAAGGAAGGAAAAGGAAAGAAGAAAGGAAGGAAAAAGAAAAGAAGAGAAAGAAAGGAAGGAAGGAAAGAAGAAAGGAAAAGAAAGGAAGGAAAGGAAGGAAGGAAAAGAAAGGAAGGAAGGAAGGAAAGAAAGATGAATACTGTGAAAACTCACATGCTATAGCTCAGGGCTTAAGATAGAGTGGAATAGATGCATGGTGATGAGCTAGTTCTCCACTACTTTTTTGGAGAAGGCTTTCATTTCATTCCATTTCAATCAATTGTTCTACATAGCCCTCTAAGGCCCCTTTTACCCTCTTTTCTTTTCTGCCTTCCTTCTCTGGCTCTTTTCCTCTCACCTTGACCTTTTTTTCTGCCTTTCTCCCCATCTTCTACTCCATTCTCTCTTGGGAAGGAGAAATGGTTAGGGTGGGTCATTAAAAGAAAAGAGGAGAGAGGAAAAGAATCATTCCAGTTCCCTTTTTTATCTCTAGCTGAAACTCTACTGCTTATAATCTTCTCCAAATTAATGCTAACCCTTCACTTCATATGATGCTTACTGCCTAAAGAACTGTGTGCATTACTGGGGGTAATACTTTAAAAAAGACATTCACAAACTGAAAGACATCCAAAGGTGGGAGTTTAAGAAAGTGAGGAAGAGAAAATGTGTTAAAGGAACTAGGCTTGTCTAGCTTGGGAGAGAAAGATTTAGTGGAGAACTTGGCTCAAGGGACACCTCCTACAGAAGACTCTTTCTAATAACCCCAGTAGTTGTTATCTCCTTGAAACCAAAATTACTTAGTTGCTTATCTAACCTTGCCTTATCTTATCTCTCTATTGGTTATTTCCCAGAACCACCACCACTATCCCAGCAGAATGCAATATCCTTGATGGTAGGGACTTTTTTTCTTTCATGCCTGTGTAGTACAGTATCTGACACATAGAAGATACTTAATGAATGTTTGTTGAATTGTACTGAATCAAATGGAAGCTGTCTCCAGATATTTGAAGAGTCATCATGGAAAAGAGGGAGCTGACTTACTTTGCTGCTCCAGAGATCCAATCCAATGGATGAATGTAACTGGAAGGCAGATTTGGGCTCACTCTAATAAAAACTTTCTAACAAGAAGTACTCAAAAATAGAATGGGCCACCTGGGTGTGGGTAATAAGCTCCCTGTATTGGCAATTGTATAAAATTATCTGGACCAAGGGGTCAAAAGCCACAGAACCAAGCCATTTTCAGTTTATCCCAGGGGAACCCTGTCCCTTGAGTTCAAGGATTAATCCTTGTTGATTCTTAAACTCTAGTTAGAGGTGGAACCAATCTCTTTCAAAACTGTTCAATCAAAGGCTGGAAGGCCATTTTTCAGGACTGTTGTGAAAGGACTACTGTATTATATAGGAAATTGGACTAGAATACCTCCAAAGTCCCTTCTTACTCTCATGCTCAAAGGGAATATTTGTGGTACATGGTTCAAGTTCAGTGATTTTAAGAACTAGTGGAAGGATGGCCCTGGGTACTTGGGAAATGCAGCTGTGCCAAACAAACACTTGAAAGGACAGTATCACCTCCATTTGAAGAACAGAATCACCATTACCTCCCCATTACCTCCCTATTACCTCTAGGATCAAATCTAAACTCCTCTGTTTGACATTTAATGATCTTCACAACCTGGCCCCTTCCAATCTTCCCAGTCTTCTTACAGATTTCTTCCTTCCACAAACTCTGTGATCCAACCACACTGTTCTACTTACTGTGTCCCCACATACAATGCTCCATCTCCTATCACTGTGTCTTTGCACTGGTTTTTCCTCATGCCTGGAATGCTCTCTTTCCTCACCTCTGCCTCTTCGAATCCCTGGTTTCCTTCAAGATAGCTCAAACACAACCTTCTAGAAGAGACTTTCATGGTCCCCTTCCCCTTTCCCGCTCAATTGTCTTGTTATTTTCCATCTGCTCAGTAATTATCTTGTATATAACCATGCCTCCCCCAATTTGAATATAAGCCCCTCGAGGGAAAGGACATTTTTTTGCTTTTTCTTCATATTTTCACTTTATATTTCCACCCAGCAGAACGCCCAGTACGTAGTAAGTGCTTAATAAATGCTGGCTAATTGCTTGATTCTAGGGACCAGAGAATCTCATTGAAACCTGAAAGTCTATTCCTCCAAGGTGACCCAGCTGTCCCTAGGAAGAGATTCATCCCCAGAGGACCAGAAACTTTGAAATATTTTATGATTTCTGACAGCTGCCCCAATTTTCCAGTGCAAACTACATTGGAGGGGAGGGAAAGGGATTTTCATAAGTTCATCATTTTGAGCTCTTTGTGCAAGAAAAAGGATGTCATCCTGCACTAACCACGGCAGGAGTGCAGTTATTTGGTCATAGAAGCAAATTGTGCAACCTATGCAGCTGTGACTACAAATGGATCCCTCACTAAACACGGCCCCGAGTTTCATTTCCAGAGCCCTAAAAGAGGACCTTTCCTGAAAACTACTTTCTTTAGCTTGACAGGGGGCAGACGTAAAAATAGCCCCATCTTCCTTACCAGCTGTGATCACTCGCTTGTTATTGATCCTACTCGAAAAAGGAAGGTCTTTGTTTTTGCTCTTGTTTGTTTTTTTTTTTTTTTTAACAACCAGAATTGTCCAGAAATGGATCGGACTGCCTCAGGTGTGGGTGAGTTTCCTATGACTGAAAGGCATTCAAAGACTGGATGGCCAACTGTCAGGGATACTGTGGAGCAAATTTCTGTTCAGTTAAGAATAAGATTAAATTCTCTCAAAAGTCTCTTCCAACCCTAAAATTCTATGATCCTATGTTACAATTCTTTTTCCTTATTATGCATTTATAGTTATCCTGCTTACTGAACATGCATTTCATTACACTGAGAGTAAAAGTCTTGATTTGTACATCCAAAGTGTGTGTATAAAAATTAATCAATAAGTAATTCATTCGTTTTAATGCCTTTTTTTCCATTTGTGTCACTTGGGTTTGAACTGAATTACCTAGGAAACAACAGTTACATCCCCATAGAACATAAGCTCTGCGAGAACAGGACGTGGCTCTGGTTTTTATGTCAGGATCCCTATTCCCTAGTCCAGTGCCTCGCACTTGTTGAAGTAAGTTCAATACTATTTGATTTTTATGGAATATCTTCACCTAAGGACATTCAAGTACTGTGAGAAAGGACACTGAAATTTTTTAGTTTAGTTTTTAGTTGAGCCTCCTACCCTGGACGGGATTTTACTAAACCACTCAATAGAGTTAACTACCTATGCTAACCTTAAGATAAGACTACCTTTAAGAACGAATGAGAGGATCTGATATGACCTCCATAAGCAGCCTATGTCCATATTTGACCAGCCTTAGAATCAGAAACTTATTCCTTATGTTTATCTTAAATCTTTCTTACTCCACTCAAAACCCATTTCCTATTGTTTTCTTTTATGTGGACAACTAATAAAGCTAATTTTAGCATGCAACCTCAGAGAGGCAAGCCATTGTTAAATTCTCCTGGGACTGTCTAAGGGCAAAAAACAGAAATGATCATTTTGAGCAAAGCGGTCACATAGACTATCAATTAACTACAGAGTTGTCAATTAACTATAAGCCCTAAAAGTAATGATTAATTGCAAGTTACACTATAGGATCTATTAAGTGTGGAAAAAGCTGCAAAGTCCCTCTTAGTCTTGTCAACAGCACTCCTGGCAGAACCATTAGCTCTAGGAACACCAATTAGAGTCAGTACCCCATTGTCTTCTCGGTAAGAGAGGCACAGAAGCCAACCAAAGCCAGAGGCAACCCCAAAAACAAAATCAGCCTTCTTTGACTTCTAGTCAGGAATGTCTCCTTTACCTATGGATTCTTAGGCTACCAAAATATATCAGCCTTCACTGTCATGACCACAATGCTCAAAAGTGATATCTGCAATACAAGCACAAAAACAAGGAGCTGAGGATTACAGTGGTAGAATGTAATCAGCTTTCCCTGGCTTCCGTTCAGTCCCTGCAGTCCAAGGAATTGTGGCCCAAACTCACATAACTAACCAGAGATGCATAGCATCTAAGACCAAGGAGTTAGTGTCATTCCCTGTACTTTTCCCTGTGAGTGTTGTGTGCAGTTCTTGTCAACACATTTCCACAAGGTCATTGATAATCTGGACACAAGAAGTAAATTTATTAAGCACCTACTATGTGTCAGGTACTATGCTGGCTACAAGCCATACAAAGACAAAAAAAAAACAGCTCTTGCCTTCAAAGAGCTTACATTCTACGGAGAGAAAAAAGGAGAACACCTAGCAAGATTTAGCTATTACCAGGGCACCAAATCTCAGGTGCTTTCCTATAGCTTTCTCTACAAGGTGGGACGGAACTCTTAGAAGAGAGGTATAGACTAATTAATTTAGCAACTGCTCTACATTCTAACATCTTTACAACATGTCGGTCACACCCAAAAATTTAGAATTTAGCTTTAGAAACCATTGCACTCAAGTGCAGCATTCAATGGGGCTTTCTCTGATTTAACACTATAAATATCCCTTGTCACTGTGAAAAACTGGATGGTAGGTGAAAACCCCAGTCCTAGTGTCCATCTGTGACTTCTAGATTGGAGCCTTTTGGTCTCTGGTTCTCTAATGTGTTCTCAAGGCTTGCTACAGGTCATGTGGAAATGAAAAGCACTGTCAGGCCATGGCTTCTTGGTTTTTCCCCAAATGTCAGCCCAAGAAAGAAAAGAATCAACTCAGAATAAAACAAAGATTTGAACCACTAAATAAACAAGCCCAGCAATGTCTAACTGACGCTAACCATGATTCTGCAGATTCTGTCTGGATCATCCCAATCCGGTATGCATGAAGCCTTAATGCCTTCCATATTTCTGTCATTAGACTGCATTTGAGCACTAGTGTTGCACATTTGGGTGATGAAAGACTGAGATATGATTCAGTCCCTCATGTTACATGAATAACTCACGCTCCTTGTCATATCCACTTGCTCCTCATGGTCTCAGCTGAAATTTGGGCTGCCAGTCAAGCCCAACTGACCCTAAGGGCTATTGGAATTGTCTTTTTGAACTGGAGGGAAGAGGGAGGTTGTCCCAAGCTAGTCTGGTTGGAGTCTTGGGGGCACAACTTTGTGATGGCTTCCCAGACACAGGAGAAGAGCTTCACTGGCTCAGTATATTCAGAACCACCCACGATGAGGCTACAAAGTGAAATCACTTTTTATTTTAATATCAGTTTTTATAAAAAGGAATAGGGGAGGAGGGGCAGTGAGCAGGGGAGGTGGGTTGGTCAGGAAATGCCAGTTTAAAGTTAGCTCTAACCTATTAATCAGCACGGGAGACAATGATGCTGAGGTGACAGGAAGGGCTGACATGTGATAAGTTAGGATTTATGTGGCATATAACAAAGGAGAGGCTGCTCATTTAGAGAGTCTCTTTCCCTTTTCCTCTGGCAAAACTAGAACATTGTTTGAAAAGCTCCAAAGAAAAAATGTTCAAAAGGCTGAGGTCATTTCCAGAGATGCAACCAGTCCTGATTGAGATCCTTACACATACTCTTTGGGATGGAAAACTACTGAGGTGCTGTAACAGTACTTGGGGCCATAGGCCTACTACCAGGAAGGGAAGGCTCTCAATGACCTGCCACCTGGGCATCTGGAGGGCTGAGACAGTGGACGGCAGATAGCAGCATGCTGAGGCCCAGATTGGGGGGCTGGGGAAAGTTCCAGCAGGGCTGTTCTATTGACTGGTATTCTAAAATTCCACCCTCCCACATATACCGAGATATTTTCTGGTAAACCCTTCCATGTGGGTAGGATGTCTGAGTTTCTGTTGGCTGCCTCCCCGCCTCCATGGAGATCCATGAGAGGAATTATTTCAACACCCTGTTTTGCTACCTTTTATAAAATAGGAGCAAAAGAAGGAGACAAGAAGAGTGGGAAGAGGAAAAAGGAATAAAGAAAGTCAGTTGGCCAGATGGCAAAGAGGACTTTCGAATGCTTCACAGAGATGATTTTTTTTTCTGGTTTTCATTGTCTAAAACCTTTTGGTGATAAGCCCATTAAAGGCCTATTTAGGTTGAGGTCTTTCCAGGCTACCTTCTGATCACTGTTTTCAGGATTAATTGGTATGATTTTGAAAAGTTATTTATTTTGTAACCACATATGCCTCCCTAAAGTCCTCACCTGATGCCTCCTCATGGCATGGAGGCGATCCTTGTATTCCCAAAGACTATAGCCAGGAAGCAAAAACACTGGCAGGTTCTACCTTGCTGGAAAGGCCTCTAATACATTCCTGGAAGCAGACTATGTCTGCTTTCTGAGGACCGGCCTACCTAAGTACAGAGGGGCTCATCACAAATAGGCTGGCCACTAGGTGATGAATTCTTTGGCCATGGCAACCCATAAAATAAATAAAATACAGAGTAAGTCTCAGTGCTGGGATGATTGGTTTTGCTAAGGATCACGGAGTTGGAAAGGAACTTAGGATCATTAGAGCTAGGGATTTGGGTTATTTGGGAACTTTAGTTGCTAATTCCAAGTTATGCTACAGGATATATTAAATGTGAAAAAGGCTGCCACATACCCCTTGGTCTTGTCAGTAGCACTGCTGGACTCAGGTAAAACTATTAATATTAGAAGCACCTGTCTCTCTATGTGAGAAAGGTACCAAAGACGACCAAAGACAACAGCAACCCAGGAAATAAAATAAGGCTTCTTTGATCTCTATTCAGGAATTTGCCCCCTCATGAAATTTTAGACAACCAAATATGTCAGCATTCACTACCGTGACCACAATTCTTAGAAGCAATACCTGTAATGTGAAAATAAAAACAGGGACAGCAGAGGTCACTGAATCCAACCCTCTTATTTTATAGATGAAGAATCTGAGACTCAGAGAGAGTGACCTACCTAAGTTCACCCAGATGGTAAATGACAGAGCCATAATTTGACTTCAGTTATTTCCTCTGACTCCAAATCTTGTGTTCTTTCTGCTATAGTACACTGCCAATGATGATGGCAGAGTACAGAAAATAGGGAAGGAGGAACTAAAAATTACAGGTTTTAGACCTTCTATAAACATTAACTTAGATACTGTCACTTATGGGAAGAAATGGACAAGAGACCCATAGGCTAGACAGTCATTCAAGAGTTGCAATCTGTTTTGCTAGAGGAAATTCCTATACCATTAAGTCTGAGCTGACATTTTTTTCCTTCCTTAAAACTTTTTTGTACAGCTATTGTTTTGCAGATCAAGAATCTGAGACAGAGATACAGTCTCACATCCCAAGAAGGTCCTCTGGCTGTTGCTCAGCTATTTCAGTCCTATCTGACTCTTCATGACCCCATTTGGGGTTTTTTCAGCAGAGATACTAGAGTGGTTCGCCATTTCCTTCTCCAGCTCCTTTTACAGTTGGAGAAATGAGGCAAACAGGATTAAGTGACATGCCCAGGATCACACGGCTAATAAGTGTCTGAGGCCAGACTTGAACTCAGGAAGATGAGTCTTCCTGATTTCAAGCCCAGCACTTTATCCACTATGCCACCTCAGTGCCCAAGAAGGTCCTTTAGTGAACTATGATCAATCAACAAGTATTTACTAAGGGTCTATCATGTGCCAGGTACTATGCTAAGTGCTTGGGAATACAGACACAAAAAAATAAAGCAATCACTACCCTCAGGGAGTTTTCATTCTCTCAGGGAAGGCAACATGTGCTTTATATACAGAATAACTATATGGAGAACAAATACAGGGTAGTTAGGGAGGGAGGCCACTAACATTTAGCAAGATCAGGAAAGATTTTGTGTAGAATATAATATTTGAGCTGCCTTTTAAAAGTAGAATGAGATTCTATGAAGTGGAGATTAGGAGGGAATGCATCCCAAGTATGAGGAATGGCTATTGCTAAGGCACAGAGATAAAAAATGGAGGTTATGCTTGAAAGATACAAAGAAGGCCAGTATAGCTGAATGGCAGACGGTCAGGAATGTAATGTATACTGAATTTGAAAAGATAAGTTGGAGCCTAATAGAATCTATATCTCTGAATTTGGCTGTCAATACAATGGAGAGATCTCTGAATGGAAAAATGGAAACAAAAGGTAATCTCGAGCAGAGGTGTCAGACTACAACCCAAACCAGATTTTAAACTGGAAAATATTTAACAAAATAGATTAAAAAAATACAATGGAATATATAGTTTTCTAAGTCAGAGCAGGCATGGATCCTTATTTACATTTAATGGTCTCCTTTCTATTGAGATTGACAATACTGGTCTAGAGAATCAATATGTTTCTAAAATTTTAATTAAAAAGCTGATAGAGCAGGAGAAAGAAGACATCAGACCCTCTCCTAGTATCAATGTGTGACAGAAATAATCACCAAAGTCAAAGGCATGCTTTGTTTAACAAGTGTTTACCAATCAGCTCTCAGGGATGGAGGGGGTGTGGAGGGAAGGTGCACGTGACACATTTTTAAGTTTAATCTGCATTACTGACATTTCCCTCATTGCTTTCTTTTTTTCCCCACTTAATAGTATTTTATTATTTTTTAATTCCATAGTTACCAACATTCACTTTTATAAGATTCTGAGTTCCAAATTTTTCTCCCTCCCTCCCAATCTGATACAGGTTATACATATACAATCATATTAATCATATTTACACATTAGTCTTGTTGTGAAAGAAGAATCAGAACAAAAGGAAAAAAACCTGAGAAAGGAAAAAATATTTAAAAAGTGAAAATATTATGCTTTGATCTGCATTTAGACTCCATAGTTCTTTCTCTGGATGTGGATGGCATTCTCAATCATGAGTCTTTTGGAATTGTCTTGGATCACTGTATAGCTGAGAAGAGCTAAATCTATCATAGTTGATCATCGCACAATGTTGCTGTTACTGTGTACAATGTTCTCCTGATTCTCCTCATTTCACTTTGCATCAGTTCATGTAAGCCTTTCTAGGTTTTTTCTGAAATCCAACTGCTCATCATTTCTTATAGCACAATAGTATTCCATTACATTTATATACCACAACTTGTTCAGTCATTCCCCAACTGATGGGCATCCTCTCAGTTTCCAATTCTTTGCCACCACAAAAAGAGCTGCTATAAATATTTTTGTACATGTGGGTTCTTTTCCCATTTTTATGATCTCTTTCCCCATTGCTTTCTTAAGTCTAGAAATCAAACTCTAATTCAACCCTTGATTTATAGTATTTGTCTATTTCCAAGGTTTAAATGCTCACACTAAAAATTAGCTCTCACAAGCCCTTGGCTCACGTTCCATGATTGTATGGTTCCATACAATCATGCATGAAGTACAAGGGTCAATATTATTCAGTGCTAAATGTAGCCATTGTCATAGATTTAGAACTGAAAGTGTCCCACCCCATCATTTTGTAGACAAGGAAAGGAAGGCCTTGGAGAGGTCAGGTGACTAACCAAAGGCCATTCAGCTAATAAGTGGTAGAGGAAGGATTTGAACCTAGGTCCTCTAGACTTTAACTCCAGTCTCTTTCCCACAGTACCAGTCAAGTAGACAGAGATGATAAGAGATTCTGCCCTCAGGCCACCATTTTTAGCATTCCTATTTTATCATTTCAGATTTATCTTTCACTAGTCTCCAACCACCAAACTCTCCACTCTGGCTAGCCTCACTATCTTTCTGAATAGATTAAGTTCACTCCATTCTCTGAGTCTTCAGGTGGTTATCCAAAACTGCAATGCCTTTTTCTATTTGTCCACCTCTTCAATTCTAGCCCTGAAGTCTTTAAGTAGTCTTCTCTATTTACTTGGTTCCACACTGACCTTCTCTTCTAACTTTCAGTGTCTCTCACTTTGGCATTTGACCTTCTTCTGCCTTGTTGTTGTTTTCAGTTGAATATCTAGTCTTGTCCCCGTGGTTAGATTATCAGCCCCTTTAGAGAATCTCCATCACTGTGAAGTTTTTTTGTAACACAAACCCCTTATCAGAAATAATAAATGGTGTGGTAAAGAGGGCTGGCTTCAAAGTTAGAAGACTTGACTTATCTACCCCATTTTACCCTGACCAAGTCACTTACCCCTCTTGAAACCTCAGTCTCCTTCATGTGAAAATAAGGGCTAGAGGATTTCTAAGGTCCCTTCTAGTTCTAAATTAGTGACTGTTTCAGCTGTGCATAGTGTTGAAGTAGTCCAACCTGGAGACAGGAATGAAGCAGATGTACATATGAGGGTTCTTTCAGCTCTAATACATTGCGTTTTTATAACAGTATACTGCCTCACAAGTCTGGGCAGCTAGTAATACCACGCTGGACCTTCTATATTAGCTTTAGTGTAATGAGAGCTGTTCCCAACATGTAGCATGAGGGTGTCAAGGTGTGGCTCAGAGTGAGGCAGAATAGATATCTCCAGCACCTTCTCCTCCAACCTTTCTTCAAAGAAGACTTGATTTCCCGCCAGGAAAGGAAGAAAGAGATTGGGGCAGAAGCTTAGCCCCTCTGCTCTCCTAAGAGAGAAGCAGCACTGTGCTAGAATTATATCTATCTGCTCCCTTAAATATTACTAGTCTAGGGGACGTGGCCTTTAGGTTCAAGCTAACTTCTGATTGTTGTTTCATTACTTGAGAGGAACATGACCCCAAACTTTATATTCAAGGCTTGATTCCTTTCCCACTGAATACCAATTCCACATTGAACACACACAATTATTAAAAAAATTAATTTGCCCAATTTCATAACAAAAGAAAAGTCAGAGAAAGTACACACAGAAGAATATATACCACATAATTCAAAGTGAAAGAGCTGTCCCATTGAAAGTAAGGTAACTCAACTCAATCAAAAGTAGGTCCCTGAAGTCTGTGGTTTAGCAAGCATGGTATAAAGACATAATGGAGACTACTAGCTCCTTTCCTATTGGCTTCTTCCTGGTCTTTTCCTTAAGCAACCTGGAGTGTGGTTAGCATCTTTCAATCTTCTCTCTCAAAGGTGGAAGCCCGAAGAGCCTGAAACAACTGCAGAGCCCGAAGAGACTGAAGAAACTCAAAGCAGGTCCCAAAATTTGAAGAGAGTAAAGCTCTGCTCTCACGAACTCCACCTGGACCCTCACCAGGCACAGGGCATCATCTCCACCAATGAGGAGATAGTTGGGTTACATTAGTAGGTCAGTTATCCTGTTTTCGTTTTTCCTTCCTTGGGGCCCTAGATCATTCCAGCTTTAAAACTCTATCTTCATAAAGGAATTCCAGCAACTTCCAAGAGAGGGATAACTGAACTACTTCCACAACTTTATAAAAATGAGACATCTGAAGCAGAGCAGTAAGACTTACAACCTTGGAATCAACCTAGACTGTTCCCTCTCCCACTTGCCAAGGCTTGTCTATTTAACTTCTATAACATCTCTCACCTTTTCCCCTTATCTCCTCTTAAAAATCATCACCCTAGCTCAAGCCCTGGACCATTACCTGGACAGCTGCTTAATTGTTTGGCCTACTTTTGGTCTCCCCCTTTCCAAATCATCTTCCATGCTGCTGCCAAGTAGATATTCCTAAAACACAGATCTAACCATACCACTCTCTTAATAAAAAACTAATCGATGGTTCCCTATTTCTTGTATGACAAAATACAAAATTCCTGGCCTGGCATTTAAAACCCTCCACAATGTGGGTTCCCTCTTATCTTTCCAATCCAAATTCATATTACTCAAGGAAAATCAACAAGCATCTATAAAGTGCCTTGGGCACTGAGAGATCAGTGACTTTCTCATGTTCCCATAGTCAGTTTTTCAGTTGGTCAATCAACAAACAGTTATTAAGCACCTACTATGTGCCAGGCACTGTGCTAAGCACTGGGGATATGAAGACAAAAAGTTGATCTCTGCTCTCAAAAAGCTCACAGTCTAATGAGGTCAACCTCATTAAACATTAAAAAAAACTATATGCATACATACATACATATGTATGTGTATATATATATAGAGAGAGAGAGAGAGAGAGAGATGTAATGTATATATATATGTATTTAAATCAGAGATAATCAACAAAGGTAACTTTGAAGAGAGGAATTTCAGTTGAGTGATGAGATCAGAAGTCAGATTGTAAAGGAATGAGCAGTGAAAGGAAGCAGCTATCATTAACTTTTTCTAGGAGTTTGGCTGAAAAAGAAATGAGAGATGTAGGACAATAGCTTAAGGCAATCTTTGGATCCAGTAATGGGTTTTTGTTGTTGTTTATTTGTTTTTGTTTATTTGTTTTTAGGATGAAGGCATCCTGGGCATATCTGAAAACAGGAGGGAAGGAAACAGTTGATAGAGACCATCTCTTTAATAGTACTACTTCCATCCAATCCATCCTCCATACAGCTGCCAAATTGACATTCCTAAAGCATGGCTCTGACCAAGAAGTTTCATTGGTTCCCTAATGCTTCAAGGAGCAAATATAAACTCTACTATATGACATTTAAAATCCTTCACAATGTGGCCCCAACCTATCTTTCCAGACTGATTTCACTTTATTCCTCTTCACATGTCCTATGTTCCAACCAAACCCACCTACCTGTTCCCTGTACAGAACATTCCATCTCCCACCCCTCTGCCTTTCCACAGGCTTTCCGCCATGCCTGGAATGCTCTCAATCCTCAACTCTACCTCTTAGAACTTCTAGTTCCATTCAGTTCCATCTCAAGAGCCCTTTCCTACAAGAGGCCTTAACCATAGTTGGTAATGCTGCCACCCAAAGAAATTACTTTGTACTTAGTTTGGGCATATTTTGCATTGATTTATCTATGTACATGTTGCTCACCCTCCCCCTGCCCCAGTAAAATATAATTTCATTGAGAGCAGATCTGTTTGTTTTGCTTGGGTTTGTTTTTTCTTTGTCTTTGAATCCTCAGTGGTTGGACAGTGCCTAACAGAAAAGCATTTAATAAATACTTATTGAATAGAATCAAATTGAAATCAGAGGGGGCTTAGATTGGTAGATACTAAAGTTTGGACTGTACTCATTAGGCAATAAGATGTTTTTAAAGGTTCTTGGAAAAGAACAGGGAAATTAACATGATTAGAGTTATTTATGCTTTAAGAAGAATTGTCTGGCATTGGTGAATAAAATTGATTTGAGAAGGGGAATGGGAAGGCCAGTTAAAAGGTTATTGAAATAAATCAAGGCAAGGATAATAAGGGACTGAAATAGCATGAACGAAATGAGAATGGAGAGGCGAGAAGGATACTATAGAGCCTACAGAAACTGACAATTGATTGGATGCCCCAAACGGTCCCCAAATATCCCTAAAATCTAGATGGCCTTCCTTAGAACATTTAACTTACTACATTGTAGGCTCTAAGATAATATGATGAAGTTATATCCTATTTCTAAAGTTCCTGAATATCCCACACCAAGAGATGCTAGTTAAACAAGTATCCAAAGTCAATGTGCTTTTCTAGATTCCAAGTCCCCTGCAGTTCTTTCATGATCTTTATTGCACTTTCCCTCTGATGAATAGCAGTTACCAAAATTTCTGACCTCTCCCTTGATTTCCTGGCTTGCAAAATCAACACAGTGAACAGATTGGGCAATGCCAACATATTTGAAGCTTTCTCTCAATGATAGTCATCGTCGTTTAATGGTTTTTCAGTTGTGTTCAACTGACTCTTCATGACCCCATTTGAAGTTTTCTTGGCAGACACTGAAGTGGTTTGCCATTTTTTTCCCTGGCTCATTTTACAGTTAAGAAAACTGAGGCAAACAGGGGTAAGTGACTTGCCCAGGGTATCGTGAGCTCTCTGATGTCACCAAACATGTGCTCCCAGCTCCAGAATCCTGAGTATGAACAGAACGATTTCATTTTGGAACTGAGTTGGCTTTAGCTATCAGAGGCACTATCTTCTCCTGACTTTGCCATCCATTTCCTTACCTTACAAGCAGAGGAACCTAAATCTAGAACTAGAAGCAGTTGGTAAGTGTTTAACAACTGGTTCTCTAAAAAATAAAAATGTACATATTATTAACATTTTCTGTATCACTTTCTTAAGTCCAGAGAGGCAACAAAACAATATATTAAAACCTGATTTAGAGTTTGTTGATTTCCAATATGTAAATAAATGCTTATGCTGAGAATTGAGCTCAGTTGTTTGAGCTAGCTCTGGCACACTCCTGGTTAGAAAGGAATTTAGATATCAATTAGTCCAGCCTCTTCATTTTGCAGATAAGGAAACTACCCTAGTAGGGGTAAAGTGATTTGTCCAAGATCACACAGGTAGTAAGTTACAGAGCCAGATTCTGAACAAAGATCTGTTGATTCCAAATACAGGATTCTTTCTACTACAATACAACTGCCTCATCTCTTAGAAGCCATATCTTCCTTCTAAATACTTCTCAGGGATGAAGTCCTATAAGTCCTCCCCTGGTACTTCCAATCCTTAATCTTCTCTCCCCTAAAATTACCTTGTACATTTAGTATTTGCTTATCAATGTATAGTGTTGTAGCTTCTCTCCTCCACTGGAACATAAATTCTTTGAGCATAGGGCAGCTAGGTGACACAGCACATAGAGCACTGGGACTAGAGTCAGGAAGACCTGAGTTCAAATCTAGCCTCAAACACTGGATATATGACCTGGGGTAAGTCAGTTAACTTCGGAGTGCTTCAATTCCCTACCTATAAAATGGAGATAATCATAGCACCTACTTTTCAGGTTGTTGTAAGGATCAAATGAGATAATAATTTTAAAATGTTTAGCACAGTGCCAGGCACATGTAAATGCTACATAAATGTTAGTGGCTATTACTATTATTATTATTATTATTACCTTTGTTGTTATTGTTGTTTTTGTTGTTAAGTTTTTGTCTTTTCATCCCCAGTACCAGTACAGTGTCTGGCACACAATAGATACTTAAAATGTTTATTGAATTGAGCTTAATTACTATCCTTGAGGACATAAACCTATCCCTTTAATTCCTCTACATTCTCACCTATAGAATCCTACTTCCCACATAGTCTGAGGTCTCAAAAATCTTTCCAAAAAGTTTGGATTCCTAAATTGTAATTGAAGAAAAAAAATGATTCCTAACCCAAATTATTCATTATCTTATATAGTAGGGGCTCTTAACCTGGAGTCCATGGCTTGTTTTTTATTTAAATGTTTTGATAACTGATTTCCTTTGGAAATCCTATGTCTTTTGTGCATTTAAAAGCATTATTTTAAGAAACATTCTCACCAGACTGCCAACGAGGACCATGACCCAAAAAAAGATGTCCTTGCTCCACAGGGATACCTTCCTACAGCACTCAGTGATATCAAAAGCCTTGGAACATAGTGTCTGAAAACATGCATAACCAAGAATTCAAAGAGAATTGGGTTCAAATCTGACCTCTGAGAGCCACAAATTCTATGACACAATGAAACTCATCTAACCTCTCAGACCCTTTCCTCATCTGAGAAACTGATATAACATTAGCTATAATATCTCTGAGGGTTACTGTGAGGATCAAGTGAGATGATTTTGAAAAATTTAAAGAGATACAGAAATGTCACTATTAGTGCAGGGGAGAAATATGAAATTCATCTCCTCCCTGCAAAATAAATGAAGCTCATGGGATGATGTTTCCATTTAAGATTAGTTTTGAAATTCACTGTTTTGAATATTCACCAGTTCACAACCCCATCTGGGGCAAGTGTGTGTATGTGTATATATATATGTATATGTATATGGGTACATGGTTTTTTTGCAAGTCTGCTCAAAACATGTTCCTAATCTCAGCTTTCTCTCTTAAAACCTTATAGTAAAGCATACATGTTCACTATTGCCCATTGACAAGAATTTCTCTCTTCCCAAAGTTGAATTTACAGTCTTCTGAGAAAGGAAAATGTAAAGTCATAATTATTCCTACAATGACTTTCTTCAAAAAGCTTAATAAATCAACAAACATTTATTAAGTATCTATTCTAGGCAAGATCTTGTGCTAGTCACTAGGAGTATAAAGGCAAAAATGAAACAGTCCCTGCCTTCAAGAAGCTTATATTCCATCAGGGGAAATAACATGTGCATGAGTAAGTATATGCCAAATAAGCATTAAATAAATACTTATTTAATACTGGGGGAGGGGAGTGCCACTGGAATGGGGGCATTAGCAGCTGGGGGGAATTAGTCAAAGTATTTCATCTGTGATGGGATAGAAAGATGCCTGGCCTCAAGATCTGAGTTCAAATCCCAGTTTTGATATGATTTGGAGAAAGGAAAGGAAAGCCTTGAGGTAAGGAGGCCAGTTAGGAGACTTTTGCAATGGTCAAGAATTGGTATTTTAGTCTCTGGGTCTCAATTTTCTTCTCTATAATGGTGGCCTAATACTTGGCTTACCCACCTGTAAGACTGTTGAAAAAAAGCAAGAGTGAGTGGGGACAGCACTGGACTTGCCTTCAGAAGATGTGGATTTGAATCTTACCCCAGATATTAACTAGTTGTATAAATCACAGACAACTTAATGAGGTTCAATATACAAAATACACTCCCTTTATACCTTTTAAAAAATAAGTCATCTTCTCCATGAGAGGCAGTATGGTATGAGGTGGTACAGTATAGAGTGACAAGAACCCCAACCAGTCAAGGAAGACCTGGGTTAAAAAACCATCTCTAGAACTTTCTAACTTTGTAACTAGGGCCAAGTCAGTTCTACTTCTCTGAATGGATAATCATCTGATAATCTGTAAAATGAGAATAATAAAATTTGTATCAGCTATGCCAAGAAGGCTGTAAAGAAAGCTCTTTGTGAATCCTAATGAATTTATATTTTAATACAGATTTGTGAGCAATTCTCTTTGAGAAATAATGTTTTCAAGAAAGGCTCTTGCTCCATCATTTTTGAAGATGATGGTAAAAATTAGTTCAACCTAGCCAGCGTGGCTTGGAGAGGGCATAGGAAGAAGAATAAGACTAAGGTCAACAGTTTTGTGGGAGATAAGACAAAGGAGAGGAACCATCATCATCTTTCATCTGCCATTCCCCTCCCTTAATTAACTATTTTTTAATATTAAAATCAATTCAAGTCATGCTGAACCATTGCTTAGGAATGTATTGGACTGTCCATGTTTGATAAGACAACTGCCACTACTGTGAGTGCTTCAGCTACAGGGAAGGTGGCTGGCTTTTCCCATCCCCCAGAATGATTCCTAAGGATGGGCTCGGTAATCCTAGGAGGACCTAGAGAGACCAATGTTTTCATTTCTGTGGGGTGACAGGATCTGACACTAAAACCCAATTCTATTCGAGGTAACACTTTTTAATAATAATAACAATAATAATACTCCCTTAAATTCCCATAGCACTTGAGAATTCACAAAGTGCTTTTATGTACTTTTCTCACTTCATCCTCACAACAATCTTTTGAGACAGACAGGACTAAGATTAATTATCCCCATTTTACAGATGAGAAAAGCATCCTGGAGAAGGGAAGTGACTTGCTGTGGGTTGCCAGGAGTCAGTGTCAAAAAGCAGCACTAAAAACCAGTTTTTGTCTTTCAGTTCAGTGATCACGAAAATTATAAGGGTTGCCGTTGTTGTTGTTGCTGTTGTTATTGTGGTTGTTCTTAGGCAGCACAGCCTAGTGGATAAAAGCTATGGCTTTAGAGTCAGATAATCTAGGTGTCATCCTCAACCTCTCACCTCCCATATCCAATCTGCTGCCAAGTCCTGTCAATTTTATAACATCTTTTGCATATGCCACCTTCTCTCCTCTGATACTGCTACCACCCTAGTAGAGAATTTCATCACCTTACGCCTATACTATTGCAATAGCCTGCTAGTTGGTCTCCTTGTCTCAAGACTTTGCCCACTTCAGTCCGTCCTCCATTCAGCTGTCAAATTAATCACTCTCAAGGACAGGTCTAACCAGGCAATCTTCCTCTTCAATAAACTCCAGTGTCTCCTTATCACCTTCAGGATCAAATATAAAATCCTCTGGTTGGCATTCAAAGCCCTCCACTCCACCTGGTCCCCACCTACCTTCTCAAGTCTTCTTATACCTTACTTCCATATACAACTCTGTGATGCAATGACACTGGTCTCCTTGTTCTTCCTAACACAGGACATTGTATCTTAAGGCTTCATGTATGTTCGTGCCTGGAATTCTTTCTCTCATCACTACCTCCTGTCTTCCTTTGAGTCCCCATTACGATAGCTGGAAGGTATAGCCACCTCATGAGGTCCCACCAATCTGGACCAAAAAGATAAACACATGTATTCAGTTCATCAATATACACAGACATGTGTATATGCATATACATGTGTCACATATATATATATCAGTTATTACTACATAAGAATGAATGTGTTATATGTATGTCTATAGTGATGTTATATGTTAATACATACAGTGACTCCAAAAGGTCTGTTATCTCATCAGTTCAGAAGCTCCTTGTGATGATGCAGATTGAAACCCATCCATGCCATTTCTGAGTTATTTATGCATTTATGAAATGCCTGTTACATACCAGGCACTGTGCTAAGCATTTTACAAATACTACCTGCTTTCATTGTCACGATAACCCTATGATGCAAGTGTTATTATTATCTCTATTCTACAGTTGAGAAAACTGAGGCAGAATTTAAGGAAATGGAAATTAAAGGATATGCCCAGAGTCATACAGCTAGTTAGCAAGCTCCAGAGGCCAGATTTGAACTCAGGCCTTATAGACTCCAGGCCCAGCACTCTATCCACTGCGTCACCTCACTTACATAATATAAAATTAAGAGGGTGAACTAGATGTCCTTTGAGGTCCCTTCCAGCTCCATATCTGTGATCCTTTGAGCCTGGGAAGCAGCTGAATTTATACTAAAAAGTTAAGTGGCTTGCTCCTAGTCTTGCCATAAAAATAATCAAAACCTGACTAATTCTTAGCCTACTCCTGTCTCCTTGGACCACACTGCCTAAGGTTTGCACTCATCATTCTCCCATCTTCACTGGCAAACACAGCCAGACCTTAAAATGAGAAGGAAGCTTTTTGTTTCCTACATTTCTCTTTGTTTCTCGATAAATTGTGAAAATATGATTCTGTTCCCTTTGGCTAGGACTTGCTTTCAGCATTCTTAGTGATGTTCCAATGAGGGCAGACAGCATAGAAAAAAGTTCTAGAGCATTTGTCAACTTCTGATTCTCATAAAGGGCAAATGATTCACTGTGACCACAGTAGTTAAAGATGGAAAAGACCTATTAGATCATCCATCCATTTTCCCCGCCAGAGTGGAATTGCTCCCTATAGTATAATCACTGAGAATTGGTTCAATCTAGCATAAAGTGTCTTATGCAATGGAGTTCCACCATTTCATAGATGAGACTATTTCCCTAAAGCTGTTACAAAATATTCCTGGATATCCGGACACAGCTGGACCTAAGTTTTACAGGAATTGGTTAACAAAGTGAATGAGACACAAAGATGACAGTGACTTCAGTGACAAGGGTAGAAATTTGGAAAGAGCCCAGAAAATGGAGGGAAAAAGCAAAGAAAATGTGGAAATAATTTTCTAAGAAATCAAGGTGACTTAATCCTGGACATCACTGCCTCATTGTTGCTTTAAGTAGTAGGAGTAGTATAGTGGTGTGTGATTTAATAGATTAAATAGTAGGAGGAAAGAATAAAATTTGTATCTATAGGTATTCAATTAGTAATTCTGGTGGCTTTAAAAGAACCTAGGCAGACAAATAGTTTTTGTTTAATGTAATTTCCATTTAAATACATGAAGAATATCATGTAATCACAAGATCATAGCCTTATAGCTAGAAAGATCTTGAAAATAATTTAGTTCAGTCTCTTTAGTGTACAGGTAATGCATAGATTCTGTTTCATTTATTCATTCATTTAACAAGCATTTAATAAATGACAATTTTTTTTTTGCCAGACACCACGCTAATTACTAGTAATAAAGACAGAACCAGGACAGTTCCAGTCCTAAAGTACCATATTCTGTGAGGTTTGAGTGGGGAGTTACAGGTAACATGTACACCAGTAAGTCAGTACAAAATACAAGTTAATTGTAGTAGAGGAAGAGGTTCATGTGGCATGTTATCTCATGTTAAGGAAGGAGTCTCCTAAAAGGTCAGAGTGGTTCAGAGTGGGTCAAGGTTATTTATGCTTCAGGAAGTGACTGAATTCAAACTCCAAAGTCTCTTCTAGGTCTAAGATTCTGTAATTTCTTTATTCTATTTATTTTTTTGTATTTCTCAATCCAGTTAGACTAAAGAGTATAAGAGTTTGTCATATAGAGGAGAGATTAGATTAATATACTGTTATTTCATAGTACAGTACTAGAATCTGTTGGTATACATTTAAAAAAAGAAAGATTTTCACTTGATATAGGGAATAATTTCTCAACAATTAGAGCAGTCCAAAAACACAATGGACTGTCTTATAAGGAAATGAGTTCCTAGACACTAGAGTTATTCTAACATCAATTTCATTGAGTTGCAGAACTGGAAGGGAGCTTGATGATCATTTGATGATCAATCCCTTTTTTCTATAGTTGATTCTCCTTCTACCCTACTCCATGGTAGGACTTCGGTTCTTCAGTCTTTGTGTTTCAACATGCTTCTCGGTAGAAGATTCTTTCTTATCCAAGAGACATAATGTTAAGGAACTCTCAAATGAGGCTTGGTGTTCAAATTATCAAATTCAGGAATTCTCAAACTTGGGGTTATCCAGGAGGCTACTCTCAAAGCTGATGTTGCCCAGAATATCTCCACTCTCTGACTAGAGGCTAGATTCTGGAATTATCCTGCCCACCCTCCTCCATATAAGAAGTTGGGGCTCAAGAACAATGCCGTTGACCTCCTTCTCTTAGTTTGCATACAAGCATATATCTACCCCTGTCTTGTGCTTACACTCTAAATTGCCATTATTGCTCAGGAAGAAGGACCTTTCCATCTTCTACCACCAGCATACCCCTGTTTCAGTTTAGAAGGAACAAGGGAAAAGATGAAAAGGCAATTCTGGAGAGCAAGAAATTGAGGTCACGTCTGCTTCATTCACTTCTACTGAGAGGGCAGTCCCTGAGTCTCAGATACTGGGAACCAATCAGAGGGGTTCCATGTATCTACCTTCATGTTTGGGAACTCATCAAAATGACCAAGCCTCCTTGTATATTTCTGTCAATATGCCATATGTTATTTGACCTACAGATCAATCAAGATGCATTAGATAAAATGGTTCTTTAAATCCCTTTAAGCATCTTCAATGTATTATTCTCAAGTCAACATGTTTTTACCACCACTTACTACATACAAGACACAGTGCTAAATAATTGAAGATTTAAAGAAAGGCAAAAACAGTCCCTGTTCTCAAGGAGCTCATGATCTAATGGGGGAGACAATATGAAATCAAAAATATACCAACAAGATATATGCAGGATAAATTGGAGATAGCCTCAAAGGGAAGACACAAATTAAAAAGGATCAGGAAAGGCTTCCTGCAGAAGATGAGACTTTAGCTAAGACTTGAAAGAAATACAGGAAGCCATTCCATGCCTGGGGAATAGCCAGTGAAAATGCTATTAGTTAGGAATTAGAAGTTAGGAGATGTAGTGTCTTAAGCAAGGAATAACAAGGAGGTCAGTGTCACTCAATCATTGAGTATGTGGGGGAGAGCAAAGCATAAGAAAGAAGCAGAAAATTATATAGGACTGTCACACTAGGTATTCCAGCCTAAAAGTTTTAGGAGCTGGTGTCTGTCCATGTATTAGAAACTGGCTGGGGGTCCACATATAAAAGGAAATACTCTGGGTCCATCTGGGTGGAGGTGTCTAGAGGGTACCTTAGGGATCTATAGTCAGTCTGGTCTCATTTACTATCTCTACTAATGATCAGGAAAAGGGTGTAGCCTAGGCTTTAATGAAATTCACAGATGCTAGAAACATATCGTAAACAGCAAGGGGTGTGGATGTTTGGGAAAGGGGGTGAGGATGAGGAGGAAAAGAGAAATCTTCACAAAGAGCTAGAAGAAAAATACACACATTCATACACATACACACATATACATGTACACATACACATACATATACATACATACATACATACTCATACACACATATAGTCACATTCAAACATATGGGCACCCTGATGAACTGAATGGAAAATCACAACCGATGCCATCTCAGGGTAGAATAATTAGAAACCTAGATGTGAAAGAGGCACCAGAAAAGTATCAATCACCAAAACTGAAGAATTGGAGAAAACATGCAGTTCATTCAAAAAATCAAAATGACAATAACTGAGAAATGTCAAACAAGCAAGATATCAACCCTCCAATCAGGAAGCAGTTATCTGAAGCTAACTCTGTTTAAGACCCGCTGCTTATCACTGGAGTTACAAAGTGGATAGCGCAGATTAAGGGCATACCCCCATGTACTAAGACAACATATGAGGGACTATGTATTGACTTTAGTGGTTTTACATTTTTATTTTCAATGATCCAAATGTTGCTGAAAATGTTAAACAGGCTAGGTGTGGTTTCACCTACAGGTAATCATAGTTCCTAGAGAGGCTGAGGCTAATGGATCACTTGGGCTCAAGAGTTCTGAGCTGCAATATGTTAAGCCAATCAGGTGTCCCTTCTAAGTCCAGTACCAATATGATGAGCTCCAGGGAGCAGAGGGCCAGCAGGCTTCCTAAGACAGAGCAAAAAGGCCTACGTCAAAAACAGAATAGGTCACAGGTCCCATGCTAATCAGCAGTAGGATTAGGCCTGAGAGTGGCCACTACACTTCTAGCCTGGATGAGATGAGGAAACTGGATCTCAAAAATAATAATAATAATTAGGTGGATAAATAGATAAATTAATTAGATTAGTAAATAATAAGAACCCAAAATTAGCTGAAAGACAGCTTCAAAGAAAGGTCAAAGCAAGAATGATTAAGAAAGATTAAAATGTGTATAATTCAGTCAGAGATGAGTCTAATTGTCTCAGCTACCCATTACCAGGAATGTTCTGAAGTCCATTTTAGGGGCAGTCTAGTAAAGTCAAAAGAGCACTAACCTGGGAGTAGACATCTCAGGTCTATCTAAGATCCTTCATTTTCTTTTTTTTTTTTTAATTTAATTTTATTCTATTTTTTTAGGCAATTGGGGTTAAGTGACTTGCCCAGGGTCACACAGTTAGTAAGTGTCAAATATTTGGTCTGAGGCCAGATTTGAACCCAAGTCCTCCTGACTTCAGGGCCAGTGCTCTATCCACTGTGCCACCTAGCTGCCCCGATCCTTCATTTTCTATGTGACCTTCAAGCAAGAACCTTCTCTCGTCCTCAGTCCCTTTACCTGGAAAAGTTGGGGATTGGCCTCAGAGATTTCCAAGGTCTTTCCTCTACAATTCTATGAAAAAAGGCCAGTATAGATCTTGACTGGGGCAAAGATCTTGTGCTCAGGGTATGCCCAGAGTCACATCCTGCTCTTGCAGGCCTTTGAGAGTTTCTAATCACATTTCTGAGTTTAGCAGGACACATTGAGGAGACTTCATCGGGTAGGAGAGTGTGGCCGTCAGTGGTGAACCCAAGGCTGCATTTTTTTTTTCAAGCATCCTATGTGAAAACCTATCACCAGGACTTGAGGTGGAAAGAGAGGAGAACTGAAAATTTGACCACCCTCTACCACCACACACTACACACTCATGAATGGCTTAGAGATTTGGGGAAGAGGAAGAACAAAAAGAGAAGGAAGGGGAAGAGAAAGTGAAGGATCTCTGTGGAGGAGGGGAAAGTAGGAGAGAGAAGGTGGGAAGGTTGGTTCTAACTCGGTTCCTGGGTCTGCATTAAGAGAGGATCTTTACACAGAATCTCAGAGCTACACATGACTTCAGAGGACAGCTAATCAAACCCATACAGGAACAGGAGCCCTCTTCACAGGCATACCCAATGAGCAGTTGTCTAACCTCTGCTTGAGAAGCTTCAATGAGGGGGAATTTACTACCGCCTCAGGCAAACTATTCCACTTTGAGACAGGTGTCAATGCTGGCAAGACTGAGTCGTCATCTGTTTCCCTTCCACTTCCATCTCACGGCATTTCAAGCCTCCCCAAAATACTGCTCCACTAAGTTCTCTTCCACCTCCTCTCCTGCCATATCTGATGGGGTATAAAGAGAGCTGAAATACTTAAAAGGGCAATGGCTTCCTTTTACCTGGGCAGGAAGGGGGGGCTCACCCACATAGATAACACAAAACAAACAGAAATGTGATATTTGACATCAGAAAACTTTTGGGCGGTGAGAGCAGGTTCCCAGGAGAAATAGTGGGAGCCCCAATCCCTGACGCACTAAAAACTAGTCTAGACAAAGGACTTGAAAGAATATTGTCAGGAACTGTTCCTGCACTAACAAGAGATGGGCCTAGAGGGCCTATCAAGTCTTTTCCATCTCTGCTTGCTATGAATCTGTGTACTTTGTTTCTCCTTAGTCATCATTTGAGTGAGTTTTTCATACTTAGGCTTACTCTTTTTCATCTGTCCTCATAAATCAATTCCTTCAGTCCCCTAATCAAAGCCATCTTTGCAAATGAAATTGTAGCTGGGTGTTTAACAAATGAGACATTCCTCATACCCCCCATCCCCCCACCCCAGTGACTGACAGAGAAAGAAGGTGGGATGGATGCTGCCTTAATAGTCTGCCCCATTTCAGCAAATGTGCTCAGAGAGCCAAATGCTTAAGTAATTTCTGGCACAATTAGTGTAAGGAGATCCAATCATAGGTTGGGGTACAAAAACAACCCACAGCACTGCTCATTGTACCTCTTCTCTTCTGTTTCCCTAAAATGACAAATGAGCAGTCATTTCTGCTGCCCTTTTCTCCTCCTTTACAAAGGAGGACACTAAGGCATGGAAACAGAGAGACACTTCACATTTATCCCATGCCCATGGCTGATCCATTTAGCCTTGAGGGCTATAGACTGCCAACAATGCATTTGGTCTGTCAGGCCATCATCATCACTGACAAATCCTATTTATTCAGTGGCCCCCAGGGCACTGGCTCCTCCTTTGGGGTCACAATAATATTTACAGAACAGCAACGGGCTATGCGGTATTACACTATTAGGCACCAGGGAGAATTAACTACAAAGAGATAGAACTCCTCCCACCTCTACCTCCGCACCAAAGGAAGCTTCAGGGATTTCTCTGCTCTGTTCAGTTTTCACAACTGCCCTGAGGCTCTGCTGTCAACAGTATGCTATAATGCTCCAGGTCCTAGTGCTTGAAGTAAAACAACGTTCGAAATTGGCAAGCTGGCAGGTCGATGCTGGTCCTGCCCATAGGAAGAGACCGCCCAGAGAAGGGAAAGGACACTTCCTACAGAGGAAAGCTTTCAAAGGGGTGACTCAGCATCAGGGAAGACACAGGACCAACACTGAGATGTCAGCCTTCCAACACTTGATTGAGTAAACTGTGGGGAAACAGAGGTTTTTGAGTAAGGGAGTGACATGGCCAGAACAGTATAATAAGAAGCCTCTCAGTCGTGCTGTGAAAAGCAGGACTAATCTTTCAAAGGGGGATTTGGTGATATGGTCATGCTGAGTTGGACAGTTCAGGGACCCGTTTGACAGACACTAGGTCAATGAACACGATTTTTTTAAGAATTCCCTTTTTTTTTTTTGACAAAAAGCCCCATTCATATTAAAAAGACAGACTGTCTAAAAGTGTCTTCTAATTAAGTTGAAGTGAATTAAAAAGTAGAATGAGAGCCAGAAGTGAACTTGGAGGTCATCTGATCTAACCCCTTTAGTTTACAAAGGAAGAAACTGAGCCTCAGAGAGACAACACAATGTCACAGAGGTCACAGAGGTGACAGAGCCAAGATTCAAATCCCATCGAATTCTCCGACTCTCTTAATAAACCCACTCAGAGGCAGGCAGAAGAGTAAGTTTATCACTCAGCTTTCAAAGTCTCCTTTTTCACCTGCTCAGAAACCACAGATGCCTCCTTTTTACAGATGTGGGCACTGAGGCAAAGGACCAGGACATAATACGACACGTCTCTACCCCTTGCCCCATTACCACCATGAGGAAGCTCTGGGAGAGAAGGCCAGGGGAATCAGCCAGATGAGTGGGTCCTGGGTGTGACTGTGGCTTAGCAGCCTGACCTATGAAAGTCAAGCTGCTTATTAAATATAGACCCACTGAATGTGTCTGTACCTGGCCCCCTCTGATCACTAGTCAAGTAGATTTCAAATTTTCAAATTTCCATCATAAATTTGAGGAACCCAATCTTTGCACCAGAGCAGCTGATGGTATAAAAGGCATTAATTTTTCTTTTCTAAAGATAAAATGAGCCAAGGAGTTTCCTGTTGATTTCCTTCCCCCTTTTTTTTTTTTAATGTCTCTCCAGGCCAGACTTGTCTAAAAATCTCTTGTTTTTCAGTCTCTGCCTGCTATGTCCCTCCTCTGGATCTCCAACCCTACATACTTTGTTGTCAAAATGAATCCCTGGACACAGTGAGCTCTTTCTGTTTCTGTGAAATAGCTGCACACTCCCATGTCTCCCTGATTGATTTGGCAACCTGCTCCCACCAACCAGCATCTACACACACACACACACACACACACACACACACACACACACACACACGCACACACACTCCCTTCAAAATTCCCAATTTCACCACCTTCTTGGGATTTAGGGAAAAGGGAGGCATACTTCAGGGAATTTCCTGGCTTAACAGTGCTGTTTTGGAACAAAAATGAAAACAGGCACCAAGAAGCAAAACTCCCTAACTCCTTTTCCCATCTCCCTTTCTCTGATTCTCTCATTTCTCTCCTCCACAGCTCTTCTCTGCAAACTCTTTCCTTGTACTCACCCCCAGGGGCATACTGGGAAATGTTTAACAGTGAAAATAAAAATGTACTGTGACACACTTTTAAATTTAATCAGAATTACTAACATGTTTTTCATCACTTTCTTAAATCTAGCTGATTTTTAAGAAAAAAAAATATATCAAGCCCTTATTTGTAGTATATGCAGATTTTTGATACATATTCATACTAAACATTTAACAACCAGCTCTCCAACTAGTAAGAGATGATTTCAGCACATCCTTGTGCCTGACTCCTCTCATTTTGCCCACAATACCATGTCTTACTCATTCAAGTATTTCTACTACAGCCCTACCAGCTACATTTACTTGGCTTAGCCTAAAACTGAGAACTAGATGAGAAAAGTGGCCATTCCTAAGACAAAGTTGTACAGATGAAGCTCATGCCACTTAGATGACTGGGGTGGTGTATCCTGGCTACCAGGAAAGGGATTAGGTGCATTCTTCTTTCATGCCTTTGCATATGTTGTGCCCCTATGTCTGGAATGCAATATTTATTACTCTTGCCTTATAGATACATATTCTAACTTTCTTCACAGCTAAATTTCTACCTCCTACTCTAGGCCTTTCCTGATTCCTACTTTACCCCATCCTCAATTTAGCCCTCTCTTCTTCTTGAAATTTGTATTACTTTGTATACACTTGGTATTTATTATCTGTGTGCATATCATATCACACTGTAGCCCCTCTCGGTAAAATGTAAGCTCTTTGAGGGCAGGAATTATTTTGGTTTTGCATCCCTAGAACTAAGCATAGTGAATTACTAAATACTTAGTAAATATTTATTCATCTAAGTTGAATTGAACTGAACTGAATTGAACTGTGGGATGGATTAAGAAGGAGGAGAGGACCAAGAGAGAACAGAAAGGCACTCTCATACCACTATAGCCAGAAACATGGCCCTTATGGGGAGAGATGATAAACATTGGGTGGCCTGTGGTAGAGACTGGAGGGTTTGACTCACTCCTGCAGCATACCTGGCCACCAAAAATATATTTCCTGTAGAATCAAGGGCTATCTCTGAATTGTTTCAATCTCTTGCTCCATGATGAAAGGAATACTCATACTGAACTTTTTTCCTTCTTCCTAACTGGTATATATAATAGTCTTTGCTTTTCTCAGAGAAGCCAATATGGAAAAAACAAAGCATTATTCTACTCACATATCTGCTCTCCTAGGCATTTATGAATCACCTAGAAAAGTATCTCCATCATGAAGTCCAACGCCTTCTAAAGTACTTTCTAGATCTAAAATCTTCTCTAGATGAAGAAAATGCTTGCCAAAATCCTTTGGTTACTACAAAGCCACAATTGGAACCCAGGTATACCAACTCCATCTAATACACTTCATACTCAGCCTCATTGTTGTCCCCTGTATTAGGGTGGATTAGCAAAAGATGTGAAAACTTAGGTATGAAAATGAGGGAAAGTGATACATATTGATGTCCTACCTACTTCATAGTATCTCCCCTGACCACCTCTAGCACCTCAGAACCACAGCTCAATCACATTCTTCTAGGCTGACTCCTAGCGGCTGGCGTAGAATCACAGAACAAAAGCTGGACAGGTCCTTAGAAGTCACCCAGCTCAATTCTCTCATTTTATAGTCTAGGAAACTGAGGCCCAGAGAAGTTGAATATATGTTGTGACCCAAAATGATACAGCTAGGAGGGAGCAGAGCTGGAGTTGAGCACAGAACCTATGCCTCAAAGTTCCATGCTTTTCCAATTGTACCACATTTCCTAACATAACTGTCCCAAGATGGGCCAAAAGGAATTCAATTCAATTCAATAACCATTTACTAAGTATCTGTTGTGCTCAAGACTTTGTGCTCAGAATATGAGAAAACAAAGACCCTATTCTCAGCAGCTTATAATCCAATAGACAAAAAATATGTAATGGGATCCAGGGAAAGTGAAATTATTAGTGGAAAGAGAACTGGATTGAGTCTGAGGACCTAGGTCAGGACTTTGGGCAAGTCATTTGACTTCTATGAACATCAGTTTCATCATCTGCAAAATGGGGATGATAACACCTAAAGCACCTACTTACCTTGGACGGTTGTTGTTAGTATTGAAAGAGATACTAGGTATAAAGCATTTAGGCACCATTTTTTTTATGCACCATTAAAATAAATGTCAGCCATTACTTCAAGTAAATGGCAAGTTTCTTCATCTCAGCGGGATTCAGTTGTCCAATCTATAGTAACTACTAACATTTAGATAGCACTTTCCTCATAACAGTCTTGTGAAGCAGGTAGTTCAATTATTTTTATCCTCCCCCTTTACATATGAGGAAATGAAAGCTCTAAAAGGGTAAGCATCTTACCAGTGGTCATATGACTAGCGTGGGAGATGGGATTTGAACCCAGATCTCCTGACTCCAAGAACAAAATTATCTCCATCATGCCACTCTCATGTGAAAATAAGGGGTTGGCCTGGATTATCTCTAAGGATTTTTTTTTTTTTTTTTTTTTTGCCCAACTGCCTCTGAGCTTCCCAAAGGCTGAGTCTGGGAAGAGAAGGGAGGGCTGCTGAACCCAGAGCTGGCACTATGCATTCCCAGCAACATTTACCTCCTACTCAACCTTTGGATACTTAAGTATTTATTACAGTGTTGATCAAAGAATAGACACTAAACTGGTCCCTGAACTTCTCCCCCAGTTCCCTACCTCTCACCCTTGCTCCAGTATACTATATTTCCAATACCTCAGGTCTGGCTGATGAGAATCAAGGAGAGATGTATGTTATGTTGAAAGGCAACCATGAGTCAAGAGACCTGGTTCTAGCCTTGGTTCTGCAACTAATTAACTGTGCTGGCTGCCATAAATACTTTTTTTTTAGAAACAGGTGAGGCAGAAGTCAGAAGCAAATAAGTAGCGGTGTAACTGTGAACCAGCCACCTCATCTCTCTTGGTCTTGATTTCCTCTTCTGTATGATCAAAGAATCGGGTGGGCTAAATCCAGGAAATCTTATTCTAAAAGTGTATGATACTATGATTTTGGATGCACTGTTCCCAGGGCATCAGCAGCCAGCATGGCCTCTCTTCATCCCATAAATATGGGTTAGGGAGCCTCTTGTCCCAGCCCCAACACCATCAGTGCCAGAGTATCATACCTTTCTCCATTCCAAATAGCTACCAAATGTGCTACCTGGTCTCTCTCAATATTTGAGAATTGATTTTCTGGTTTGCCTCAGTGATGGGCTTGTGACACATGAGCTCCTGCTCAAACTTGGCTAAATGACAAGTGAATTTTTCTTTGGGGTGTGTTGACCTCTTTGTTTTCCATTGACATTCTGAAGAGCAGGTTCCTGTTTAGCTCCGCTAGAACCCCAGCCATGAGCATTAAGACATGAATTTTAGTCCTGATTCTGCAATATACTAGTTATGTGACACTGAGCATTTCACTTCTACTCTCCTTGTCTCAGTTTCCTTGCCTATAAAATGGAGACATTAAAATGTTACCATCTGTTTCAGAGATGAGAAACATGCTTGTCAAATCATGAAGCACTGAAAAATGTGATCTATTAGATTCTTACACTCACAAAATCATAGAGATTTACTAGTACAACCCTTCATGATGATTAGGAACACAAAGCTCTATGTGCCCATTGTCACACAGGCAGCAAATAGTGACACGCTCATAAGAATTCTGAAGCCAGATCAGCCCCACTCAAAGTTCCATAGAAATATGGCAGCTCTCTGTTGATTTTAATCAACACAGACTATCAAAAGTGGATTTGGGTACTTGGATCATCTAGACTGATGGTTTACATTAACTAGGTCAATGTCAGATCTCTGCTTGCTCAACCTTTGGGTATTTGTTACAGGGAGATGCCTGGGTTTTCTAAACTTGCTGTCATAGGGAAGAACAAGAGGCAGGTAGAGAGGGGGGAGGGGAAGACTCTGATCATTGTGAGCTAGTGAAAATGTTGGCAACCCCAATCTTTTCTCTATCCCTGGAAAACTACCCTTTAGTTCCCTGGAAACATTTGACAACTGGGTTTAGAATCCAAAGACCTGGGTTTGAAACCCAGCTCCCTAGTCTGTATCGTGACCTGAGGGAACAAGTCCCTTCCCGTCTCTTGGGCTCAGTTTCTACATCTGTAAAATAAGGGTATCAAATTATATGATGCCTGAGGTCTCTTCATCTCTAAAATTTTATGGTGCCATGATCCCACCTGCACGTTTGTGAAAGATGATTGTCATTATCCATAGAATGTAGTTTTGATGTATGAGGAGTTGAGTTAGTACAGGCAAGTTGAGATGACTAGGATAAAATCCTCAATCCTTTCACATATCTAATGAGAAAAGCAGTGGAATAGGATTGCTCTTTTGAGTCACAATTCAGAGGAGGCATAGAGAGGTGAAGCAACTAATCCAAAGACACGCAGCAAGTAAAGGCAGAGCTGGAGGAGAACCTGCTAACTTGATTTTTTTCCTCACCAAATTTCCCTACTTGACTGGAAGGGTTTTTCTCCCATTTTCTGTAGTACGTGGTTGTGTATGTGTTTTAGTTTTATTAAACATTTGCTCCCATAAAGCAGACTAGGCAGAAACAGCTGTAGTGATTAACTGGGTGGCTGTGTGGCATGTTACTGGGAAAACATGCCTGCCTCATGAAGTATTCCCGTCAGAAATGTCCAGATTGTCCAGATTCTTTCAAGGATTTTTTCCCCTTCTCTTTTTGTGAGATGGTTGTTGGTCGGTGTATCTTGTTTATTTCCAGTTGCTCCACATGTTTTCAAATCATTCCAGTGTGTGGTTTGCAAGCAGGGGGAGAATGGAGGGAGGAGGGAGCATTTGAGAAGAGAAAGCTGCTTCCCCACATTTAAAAACCGTTATTTTAGAAGCCTCCGGGTGGGGGTGGGGAGGGGACGACAAAGATGGGAGATTGAGTTGGAATCACACATGAGTCTTTTTGCTGTTAGTTGGTTTTTCCAGAAACAGAAAAAAGTAGCAAAAGAGAAAGGAGAGGTGAGTGGAGAGAGGGGAGAAAAGGGAAGAGAGAGGAGAAAAGAAAGGAGAAAGAGAGGAAAGAAAGAGAAAGGAGACGAGCAGAGAGGAGAAAGGAGAGGAGAGGAGAAACTTAGGCTGCCACGGACTTTGCTTCCTACCATTGAGAAAGGAGCCAGTTTTTCACAGCTGGCTCTGGGCTCAGGAGCTTTTAAGGGTTTCTAATCTTGGAAGGCTGTCTGACATCACCCCGTTTCTTGTCGGCTGATGTTTCGTACAAGCCTCTCATTTCCTTAGTGTTTTCAGAGCCACCAATTATTGCAACAATTTTGTGTTTATGTTGTTCCCTCCCCCTCTTCCCCCACCCCCCCTTTTCTGCCTTTTTGGCTGGCCTCCTGAGAGTTTTTGCCTTCCCTGGGACGCACCAGTGCCGAGGGGAGTAAGCTGGACCAAGTATTTACAAAAGGGAGTGAGAGAGCAGGAGGGAGAGGTTCCCTTCCCCCCCCCCAATTTTTTTTCATTGACTTCAGCATCATGTGATCAGGAAGCCTGGATTCTTTCCATTTCCCCTCCCGACTAAAGGGAAACATTGTGTAGCTGTTGCTTCTGCCACTGGTGGGATGGCCTTTCGCAGCATTACGTAGGAAGATAAAAATAACCGGCATATTTAAGGCCGGCTGTGGAATCCCAGCGCAGACCCAGTGCGTCTGGTCAGTTCACGGAGCGCAGCAGCGCCTCGTCGGGCTGCGCTCTCGCCTAGTCCCCACACACCACGCACTCGCACTCCCACTCGCACACGCACACTACACGGCTTCTCAGCTGCTGCCATGTGCCTTCTGGGATGCCCCTGGGTGAACTTTCTGAGATGCACCTCCCCTCCGCAACCTTTCCCTGAAGGAATATTTAACCAGTTAGGTCAGGGCAGTGATTTCAGGAAGCGGGAGGCGAGGTGGGGAGCAAGTCTCTTCTCTTAAGAATTGGGGCGCCCAATATCCTTTACAGAGATGGGGAGGGGGCGGGGACAAGACACTAAAATTAATTGACGCCCAAGGCTCATTCAAGGGACCAACTTTATCTTCTGCATATGACATGCCCCCTAGAGAACGAAGGAAGAATTTGGATGGAGTGCAATGGGAAAGAAGGGAAGGAACAGAACGAGCCAGAGGGCTGACTTGCGTTCATCATCTGCGCTGTTGTATTCGGCTTCAGTTTAGAGAACTCAGCAAATGTAGGGGCCCTACTCCGGGAATCCTAAGAAGCTATACTCTTCATATTCTCCTTTAGCGCGCGCGCGCGCACACACACACACACACATACACACATTCGTACACAAACAGGAACATACACCCTCCCCCCTCCCCTCAAAACAAAATTTTAAAAAGGAAAAGAAATTTGGAAAAGAGAGATGGGTTTCCTGCTTTTTCTTTCTTTTTTTTTTTCCACACCCCTCTTAGCCACGAAAAGGTAGTTCAACACAATGAATTTTTTGTTTGTCATCAAAACTCCAACGCAGCTCATTGCGTGCTAGGTGAAAGGCAACTTTTTAATTTTTTTTCTTTTCCTTCTGGGGACCATTAGCTTTATTTTAAGACTCGACTTGGGTTCCCCAGTGTTGTGCACTACAGACCTCGACTTTATGAGCAGTTCCATAACTACAGACCTGTGTGGTTTGCCAGGTCTCTAAAATTAACTCCAGGTTTGAGGATAAAAACACAAACATACCATCCTGTGTTAACAGAGATGCCTATATAGGTCAGATTCCTACTAAGAGAAGCTAAGAAGGAGCAGGTAGGCAGGAACTCAAAAGACACCACAGAACCCAAGAGAATGGAAACTAAGCGGTGGGTCTGGCCCTGCCAGGCCCCCAAGCAAAGAGCTATCAATCCTTGGGGTGAAACAGCCAATGATATTGAAGCAATCATTTTACCCACCGGAAACCACCTTTCATTTGCTATTCCTCCCCAAGTGAAAATAACTTCAAACTGAAGCAATGTGGGGTGCTTTTAGTTAACCAATGAAGATGCAACGTTTCTATTGCTTTGGGGACATGGACAATTGTAAACTTGTAATTAGCAATAAGGTGTGTTCCAAGCTTCAGATAATTACTGTTGACAACAATAATAACTTTCTCTTTTCCTTGTGTATTTGTCTCCAAAAAGCTAAAAATGTTGATAATAATTCAATTTAATTCAACCGACATTTGTTTGCTTAGGACATGGTTGATGAGCACCGAGATGAAAAGACAAAAAACAGACAAACAAACCACACACACAAGACATAAGGTCCAACTCTCATTGAGTGTAACTATCAGAAGAGATACAGAATGATAAAATTGGTGAGTCAGCAGCATTAGTCTAAAGCTTAAAACATTTTAATAAATGATAGAAAGGATCTAGACAGGTTCACAGGCAACAGAGAATGAACCAGAAGGAAGAAATTTAAGATCAAAAAGAGAAAATGAACAGTGCTTTTCTATAAATATCTAACCTTTTTGTTATTAGGTAGATGGTAAATACTGTCATAATTCATACCTTAGTCTCTTCAACAGAGAAACACCGTGACTAACCAGGGAAGACCTGACTACTGGCACCCTTCTTGCTCCTTCCCTAGTGAGAAGAAGTAACAAAACTGGACTACAGCAAGACAAAGGAATAGGATGGACAGTTTGGGTTTCCTTTGATGTGGGGGTGGAGGTGAGGGTGAGAGTGGGGGTCAGTTAATATAATTTCTAAGGGATCTCTGGTCTGTTTACAAAAATTGTTTCATAAGGTGAAGCTTAGCATCTGAAGGATCAGGAAGCCTGTGTACGGAGACAAGATTACCAGGGGATGTAAGAATTCTTTGGGAATAGATATTTTGGGGATCATTCCAGGGTAAAGACAGAAACCTGGCGAACAAATAATAGTAAAGAGTCAGATTTAGGGGCTTGAAAGAGTAGATTATGTGGCATCTTAATCAGATAGCTCTTAAAGTTTGCATGAAAGAAAAAATACTTTTTTCTATTTTCCCATTATTTTCTTTGTGCTCCCCATTCTTACCACCACCACCACCACCACCAAGAAGATAAAGGTCGTGTTTTGTTCATTTCTGTTTCCCCCACGATGCTCATCATAGGTTTTTGCATATAATAGATACTCAAGAGATATTCAACTTTAACTGAATTGATATCTGGACAATAAGCATTAATCAAACACTTATTATGTGCCAGGTCCTGTGCTAATCTGGGGATACAAATACAAGTAAAAATAAAGATAGGCCCTGCTCTCAAGGAGCTTACCTGTGAATGGGGGTGGGGGAGGAGAGAACACTTAAAGGGGAGCTAAAAGGAGTGAGGTGAATATATCTATATGAGGACATGGTGGTGAAATTTGGAGTCAGAAGCATAGCTGGGAAAGGAAAGAAACTTGGACAGCCTGGGCCTATCCCCAAAATAGAGGCCTCCTGAAGGAATTCACTAATGGGAGAAAGAGCCTGGCGTAGTGGCAGAATGTTCCAGGGTAAGAAATGTTCCAGGGTAGGAAGGCCCCAAATACAGAAGGATCTTCCAAAGTGAGAAGGCAGCTCAGTAATGGAAGTAATGTCTAGAGTCAGATCAGTGTAAGTTAAAAAGAGATAAATTTGGGTTTGATGTCTAAAAAAAAAGTTCTTAGTAGCCAAGATTCTATAAGAGTCTTAGGTATACTTAAACCAGTTGGTATGGAAAAAGCACTGGATCTATAGCTATAAGATTTGGGTCTAAGAAATTCTAAGAGAATGTTGTTCAAATCACAGCTGTAACCTTTATGACCAAATAATTTCCCTTATTGGGCCCTCAGTTTCCTCGTTTGTTAAATGAGTTGATTCGACCAGATGAACTTTAAGGTCTGTTTCTACATAGACATATAAATTTTCTAGTATCCATCACTTGCAAAAAGGTTGTCTTCCAAAAAGGGAGTTTGTGAAAATAAATTATTCCCTGAGACCTCGGTGAGGAAAAGATGGAAGACTAGTCAGCTTTCTCTGACTAACCTTTCCTTTATTCTGAATTAATTCGAATTCGCCGGTTTGTTCTTCCTTGCATCTACTCACTGGGCTCCTTGTAATTATTCTCTAGCTGTTTCCCATTTATATGTCTTGTCCCTGTGAAATGCACTATAACCTCTGTGATATCAGAGACAATATCCTACCTTTCCTCTTTATCTTCAATAGCATTTTTTGGGATGCTAGGAGTCCAATATATCTCAAGATCATCAGACCCTAAAGGCAGACCAGATCTGGCCAGACTAAGTTAATCCTTGTTAGTGTTGAGATGACGAACAGCCAGATTCCCTGTCCTTTATCCCCGTAGCGGGACATGAAGCTTTCTATCTTGTATTTAACAGTTCACACATTGCCACAGAGGGACCATCTGCTCTCGTTGCCAGCCCTTTCTCTTCATTATTGCTCATTTCCTTCTTCCTGTCCGTCTAGTCACTTAAACTATAATCATGAAGCCCAAGGATCTGTATGAGATATCTTCAAATGAATACTTCAGATGTGTAACTAAGGGAGGCTAAGCATCTATCCACCTGCCTACATCCATCCTGACACTGGGTTTCAGCCTAATGATTTGTGTGTTTCATTGATAAGAGTTGTTCTTATTGCAAAATGGCTTTCATCGAACCTGCCAAAATGGAAAGATGATGTTTGTCTTCAATGTGTTGTTAAAGGTAGTTTTCAACAACCAGAGAATCTTTGAATTAGAAAGAACCTCAGAGATGTCACCTCATTCAATCTTTGGGTTACAGGTGAGAAAACTGAAGTTAAATTGCGTGCCCAAAGTTACATTGTATGTTAGTGGGAGAACCAGGACTGGAACCCAATCATTTGACTCCAAGTCCAATAAGAATTAATACCATCCAGTGCATAATTTAATGCTAATTTTTTAATTATAGACTCCAAATACTGTTAAGAGTGCATTGGAAAGAAAGATGAAAAAAGATGGAACAGTGAAAGAGGGTTTCATAGAGAAAATGGAATTTGAACTGAGCTTTGAGGGTCTGGTAGAATTTGAATAATAATAACGAGAAGGGAGGTCTTTCCTAGTGAGACAGAAACAAATGAGTTAAGGGAAAGAAGAGGAAATGATAAGTATATTTTGGGGAAAAAAGACTGGCCTATCTAGGAGAGAGGACACAGAGTCACAGAAAGTGAGAGCTAGGAAGGATCTTAAAAGTAATCTAATTAGCCTTCCTCTTTTTATAGGTGAGGATATTGAGCCCCAGAGAAGTTAATTGTTTGCCTAAGGTCCCACGGAAAATAAATGGCAGACCTAAGGCTCAAACGCAGGTCTCCTAACTCTTAGTCTAGTGGTCTTTCTTTCCACTTCAGTAAGCTGTCTCAGGGAGTAATGGGAGAAAAGGATTGGCTAGGTAAGATAGGGTCATATCACGTCAGCCTTGAAAGCCAGGCAATGAAGCTTGGTTTGGTTTAATGGACATTAGCTAGGGCGTGTATGTATGTGCTTGTGGCTTTATCCTTTCATCTGCAGATTGAAGGCTCTCAACACATTATTTGGGCTGATTTCTGCCTTCCACTTGGGGTTGATTTTTGCCAAAGGTGTGTTTGACGGCAAAGCCCATTGGAGCAGAGTGATATGAGATCTCATTCACTGACAGCATTCTCTTTTTTTCTGATGACCATTTCAAATCCACATCTCATCCATATTGATGATAAAAAAAAAAAGAGCTACAACTTAAAAGAGAGGTTATTGAATGAGGTCCTTCTTCTCACTACAATGCCAGCCCTAGTGACCATTATAGTTGAAGTTACATACAGACTTCCTTTATACCCCTCTGTTTTCATTAGCTCATGTAACTTGCCAAAGAATGATCCTTTGGGGCTAAAATTTTCCATGCTGGGTCTTGGCAAAAAGGTGAATTTTTTTGGAAGTTTGAATAAAATCCCTTCAGCCATTTTTTAGTTTGATGCTGGTGAAAAAAGTACATTTTCCCTGCTTTAAATTGAGGACTTCTTAGCACACAAGAAACTCAAAACCAGATGAACTTTAAAAGCTGAAACTTTCCATGTGTCTAGTCTCTTCTAAGGATTCTCCTGGGTAATTTTGGAAGCAAAAATTAAAAAACAAAAATAAAGAAGTAATAAGCAGTTGAAAAATTCCTTTAGAGAATGTATATTAAATATTCCATTTTACCAGACTTTAGT
>NW_020954548.1:7790904-7911385 GCF_900497805.2 Vombatus ursinus
TCCCTCCTCTCTCTCTCTCTCTCTCTCTCTCTCTCTCTCTCTCTCTCTCTCTCCCTCTCTCCCTCTCTCTCTCTCTCTTTCCCTCTCTCTCCTTTCCCCAACCCATTTTACAAAGGAGAGAACTGGGACCCAGAGAGGTTAGGTGATTTGCCCAAGGTCTCATAGGTAGTAAATGCCAGGGCCAGGATTTGAACCCAAGTCTCTAACTACAAACTTAGCACTCATTCTGTCTACTTTGCCACATTGCCCTGAGCTGAGAACAAGAATGTAGAGTGAGCCTTTTTTTTTTTACCTTCTGTAAACTCAGCCCATTTTAGTCCTAAAAACTATACTGTATTTCTCAATCTGACTCACTATTCACCAGAAACTCGAGAGTAGAACAAACAAATCCCAGTTCTGCTACCTCTGTGACCCTAGGCAAGTCACTTCCTTTTTCCTGGCTTCATCTATAAAATAAAGGGGTAGACTATATGATCTTGAAAATATCCTCTTAAGAGGTATCACCAGGTATTGAAAAAGCTCTGGACTTATAAAAAGGCTCTGAATAGAACTTGTGTTGCTTACTAGCTCTTCAACTATGGGCAAATCACTTAGCCTCTCTGTATTTCTCATCTGTATGAAGAGGATAATAACATCAGTAGCAGGTACAGTATGCACTAGTAAGTGTGGGAGGCAAATGAGATGATGTATGTAAAGTGCTTTGCAAACTTCACAATTGTTGTTGTTAGGTATATCATCTAACTAGGGTTTCAACTGAAAAGGGGGTGCGAGATGACTCACTGAGCCTGAATTGTCCCTATATTCAAAACAAACTGAAGGGGGAGACAAGGGGTGGGAGGAAAAAGAAAAATCATTTCAGCAGATTTGGGCATGAAATGCTTGGTGCAGCCTATGACACGTTATGGCTGTAATTCTAGTAGGAGCAGGACCCACAAGAGAACCTGCTTGTTTGGTATCTGAGGATTTGAGGGTAAGAGGGGATGAGAGGTAAAATCTTTACAGAGTTTGCATTCTCTGCTTCCATTGTTCCAGACAGCTGCAGATGTGGAGCACAATATTCATTAGGGCCCGTGTGTTCCCCTCCCTCACACAGCATGGAAGGGAGCAGATGGGCGTAATTTATGCCCAAAAGGTTCATGGCAGGCCTTGCTAAGAGGAAGTGGGATTACATGGCAGGGTTCCACCCAAAGACTGCAAACCCCTACACAGAAAGAATGTCTGAACAAGAGAGCTGAGCCTAAACAGTTGCCTAAGGATGGGTGAGGGGGCTGGCAGGCTGCTATTGTGTTCATCTATTCCCTTTGGGCATTTCATGATTTTCACCTGTCTTGGGTGATCTGGGGTAAAGGGATTCATCCCTCCCTTCTCCTCCCTGGGTTTGGTCAATATGCTATGGTGACAGAGGCCATATTAGTGTATCAATGAAAGTTGTAAAGAAAGAGAGCTATAGGTGGGCAATGGAGATAGAGACAGGCAAACAGGAACACAGATAGGATATACTGATACACAGACGTTAAGCTCTTTTGGACTCCAGTCTAAGCCTGCTCAGAGTCATGCTGTTGCTCAGGTACCCTGTGGATGAAATTGAAATGGAAGGACTCCCAATCAGACCACAGCACTGTAACCCTCTGTGCCAGCCTCCAGGTCTAGAGAGGCAACAAAAACCTTGAACTTGGAGTCAGAAGACCCAGGTTCTTTTCCTGGCTCTATCATTTATCATTTTAGAATTCTGGACAATTCACTTAACCTATTTGAGCCTCAGTTTCCTCATCTGAAAAACAGGGATGAAAACACATCCTATGTAGTTTGTCAGATTGTTGTAAGAGTCCAATATGTATGTGAAGTGCTTTGTGACTAGAAAGTGCTATACGAATAATAAAATAACTCACACATATAAATGCAAGCTATTATTATTTATGAGTACTGGTAGCAAGGGAGTTCTGAGAATAAGGCTAAGTTTCAAGTTGCCAGGGAATGTCCTTCCAAGAAGACTCCTTGGCCTCTTAACTCCAAGGCCATCCCTTTGGTTGGCTTGGCAAGGATACCTTAGGACAGGTTCCTATGCCTGGGTACAATCCATTTCATCCTCTCTGGCCTAGACAGACAAAAGAGAAAGGGCCTGGGGCCACTCAAGTCTAAAGCCCTCAACTCGATGTTGAAGTTGCTTGGTTTTTTCTCTATCTAATTCCTCTGAAGCAGGCAGCAAGGTTTCAGAAAATTAAATTTGGACTCAAAGAGTCACAGAGTTCAAAAATCTGGAACTGTTACTTATTGATCTTAAGCAAATCATTTCTGCTTCTAGGTCTCAGTTTACTTGACTGTAAAATGAATTGATCTAAGAGCAAGAGTTCTCAATCTGGAGTCTTGTGAACTTTTTTTTTAATACTTTGATGACTGCATTTCAATATAATTGTTTTCCTTCATAAATGTATGTATTTTATTTTTATGAATTTAAAAACATAATTCTGAGAAGGGACCCATGGGCTTTCACTAGACATGCCATGGGAGTCCATGTTGCCAAAAGAGTTAAGAACCCATAGATTAGAGGATCTCTGAAGGCCCTCCAAACTCCAGTGCTTATGTTCTTTAAACAGAAACCATAAGATGATGCAAAGTAATTCTTCTAGCCAAGTTTCTTGGTAAATTTTAAAACTTTTTGAATATGGAGCTCTTACCTACATAGATCTTTGTGGAATTACCCATGGATCAGTTGCTCTAAGAAGGCAGACTGGTGTGATCAGTAATCTTGGTCATCAGGATCTGGTCTTTAAGCTCAATTCTGCTGCTTAGTCTCTTTCTGGCCTAGGGGTAAGTCCTTTACCTTTCTATTCCTCTTCTACCTCAGCTATAAAAGGGGGATCACAATACTAACCTCCCTGCTAGGGCTGTTGTGAGTAATGACCCATAAAAGAGATGGTTGGGAAGCCCTTTGCAAACAAGAAGTGCCATATAAATGCTTACTCATAGTACTTGACATCTCACCCTAAGCTTGTTTGGATGCTTATGAGCTGCGGAAACTTTGTACCTAATTTGCTAATCCCCAGTATAACTCTCAGCAGTTATTTTAGCTCTGGGTCCAGTGAGGCTAGTGTCTCAGCCTAGAGATTGAAGTTCAGGTTTATGAGTTCCATTCCCAGAACCATGATTGAGTCACTGAGCAACCATAGGCATGTCCCTCTTGCCTCTTGGTGCCTTCGTTTTCCCATTGGTACCACCAGGATAATGATACTTCCTACACAAAACTGTTGTGAAAATTAATTAAGGTTTGTAAAACACTTTGAGCTGCAGGGATGAAAAGCATGGCAGAATTACAAGTGTCTGGAATAATTAGCTCTTGCCAGTAAAATGGGAGTAAAAGAATAGAGCATTAAACAGAAATGGAAGGGGCTGGGCAATGAACAGCTATGGCCCAACAGGGTGGTGCAGCAGGCCTTAGGTCCCTGCTGCTGCCTTGCCGTGCTCACTGTCGACTTTCATTAATTGACCTGCTGGGGAATTGGCTTCTCAAATCAGTAACGATAGCTCATTTTTCCTTAGGAAATGGCTTTTGTCTAATAAGAATGATGCTCCCAGGCCTGGAATAAAAGCAAACAACCCTACAGGTGCTCAATAAATCTTTGTTGACAAACTGACTGTGGATCTTCATTGAGATCCTTATTAAATAAAAAAAAAAGCCTTCCCCAAAGTTCAATGTAGTGTCCTTGTGAACAATTAGAAACAGACTGAGCCACCTTCAGTCAACTGTATGCTAAGTGATCACACCACCAACTTTGTATGACAGCTAGGCTCCCCTCAGATCCTCAGTCCTGCAGAGTTGTCTCCTCCTTCCCTTCTTTCACTAGCCAGAAGTGGTCACTCCCTCCTCAGAACTAACATAGCCCTTTGGAGAACTGGCTTAGAGCACTTTCATATTCTGTTTTTGATAAGATGTAAAACTGGGAGTTTAGAGATCATTCAGCTCACACATTTTCAGATAAGGAACAAGCTGAGGCCCAGAGAGATCAAGCAATTTTCCTAAGGTCACACAGAAACTAAGTAGAAGTGGGATTTGAACCGAGGTCCTCAATTCAAATTGAATGCTTTACACATGCAGGTACACACACACACACACACACACACATACACACACAAACACAAACACAAATACAATACTGTCTCTCTAGTACATAAACATATCTTGACTGAGTTCTTTGAGATCAGGAGAGTTTCATTTTCCCCAAGAGGGTCCAGCAGCATGCCTTGCACATAGTAAATGTTCAACAAATATCTGTAAAATAAATGCATGATTAGCAGAAGTAAAATATGATGCAATAGCAGGCTAATTGTTCAGACAATTCCTCAAGTAAGAGTGACAATGGAAGAAATATCTCTTTAACCAATAATCAGCTCTCTGATTATATTACTAGATCTATAAGCCTCCACAAAGTCAACTGTATTCTGAAAACCTTGCCTATCTTAGAGGACCAAGTGTGCTTAGAAATGTTAATCAAGCATTTCCAGTAATTCTGGCTAACAGCAAGCTAGTGATAGGAGCCCTCCAAAGGATAACTCAGTGGCCATTGTAGGAGTATAGTGCTATGGATAACAGCAAAGCATTTCTAAAAAACTCATTAATTTCTAAGTATTCAACTCAGATAAAGGGTGTGGTGGATCTAGAGAGTGGAGATAGGAAGAGTTATTTCTATGCCATGGTTATATTTTGGTAGTAGATGGACTAAGTGGGGGGTCTAATTGAACCCCCATATACCACCTTCATGACTGTAAGCAAAGGATCCTCAGTTTCCTCACCTTTAAAATGAGGATAATAATAGCTTCTTGCCTCACTAGATTATAGAGAGATAATATAAGCTAGGTTCTTTGCAAACCTTTAAACCTTAAGTACTACATAAAAGTGAGCGAAGGATATAAATTTGAAATGGTCTGGTTTTGAAAAGGCTGGGTTGGCTGGGTAGACCTGGACAATTTAAGGAATAGAGTAGCTCTTTGTCTATTAACTCTAAAACTAGGATTGCAGATGAAAGGAACTGAGGGTAAGCTTACTTATCCACCATCCCTGTTCTCCTGTGTGCCTTCACTATACTATAAGAGCTAAGAACAGCTGCTTCCACCCTCCAGGAAAAAAAAAAAGAGATCAATGATTTCAGTAACACCAAACAGTTTCATCTTATGGAAAGTTTTCTTAAAACCACTTTGTTTAATATCAGTACAGTCAATTCTCATTGGTTAATAACTGAAAGTGGTAAGCATTACTTTTCAGGTTAATCAGCCAGTCTTTTCCTATTTTTCTGTTACTCTTTAAATGAAATCATTTGCATGAATGCAAACCCTAACTCCCACTTCCTTTTTCCTCTCTTCATGATGGTGCAATAATGTTATTTGCCCCAGAAACCTTTAGTGAATTCACTGAGGGAAGACAATTCAGTTCAATTTAAAAGATGTGTGCCAGGCTACACTGTGCCTGGCTATACTGTGCCAGGCACTAGGGATACAAAGTCAAGAATGAAAATGGGTGGAGTTGCTTACAAGAAGTGTACAAGAAAATAAAAAACTTTAGTCAGTCAGTCAAATTTTGTCGTTTCTATCTTCATAACATTTCTCCTATATTTCCCTCTCTGTCTCCCCATACAACCATCATTCTGGGTAGTATAAGCCCTCATCGATTAATATGCAAATTTAGAAACATCTCCACTCCAATGTTCATATGAAGTATTTGGGCCCAACCTGTGGTAGAGTCTTCTGAGCTTGTATTGGTCTGATTAGCCACAGTTGAACCTTGACCCCAACATAGTCATATCATTGCAGTAGCCTTCTAACTCTTCTCCCTGGTTCAAATCTCTTCTCAACTTGAAACAATTCTCCACTCAAAATGATTTTCCTAAAGTGCAAGTCTGACCAAGTCACCCCAACAATTATTTAATAAAAGTGACTCCCTAATATCTTCAACATCAAATATAAAATTCTCAGGTTTTAAAAACCTTCACAACCTAGCCCCTTCTTACTTTTCCCATTTTCTTGTATATTACTCCCCTCCACATACTTTACAATCCAGCTATACTGTCGTAATTGCTGTTTGTGGAACCTCTAATCTCCCTGCCTCTGCAATGGATGTCCTCTCATGTCTTAAATACCCTTCCTCTTCACCTCTACCTTCTAGAGTCTTTGGCTTTCCTCTGAAATTATCTTCAATTTAATTCAATATATATATACATATATACTTATGTGCATATATTATATATTACACACACACACATATATATATGTATGTATAATCTTGTTTTTACATAGTTGTTTTCAGGTTGTCTCTCCCGTTAGACTGTGAGATCCTTGAGAGCAGGAACTGATTTAACCAGGACTGTTTTTTGTCTTTCTTTGTATCCCCAGAACACAGTTGGCACTTAAAAGTAAGGGCTTTGGAAGACAGAGAGCCAACGATCTCTTTCACCAGAAAGTGGAAACATCCACCTTCTGTCTCTCCACTCAGAACCAAACCAGAGTCTCTGAAGGTCAAAAGTCTTCATAAATTACAAGTGGACCCTGCTGTAAGCAAGCCCAAGATATGAAAATCCAGATTTGAATAGGCTCATGGGATCATAAATTTAAAACTAAAAGACATCTTAAAGAGTATCCAGATCAGTGGTTCCCCCTCCCCCAACATACATTGTGTTGGTGAGGAAACTGACACCCAAAGAAGTTAGGTGACTTGCCCAAAATCACACAAGTAGAAACTGGAAGAATCAGAATTTGAATCCAGTTCCTATATTCCACTCCATAGATTTGGGAAAGAGGAAGAAGGCTTTATTTACTTGACAAAATGGTTCTGCTTTTTTTGTCCAAGGTCTTAGTATGCAAATTACCTTGAATGAGATGCTCAATACTCTATAGGGAATTGGTCAAAGTGAGAATCCATCCCAATGGTTGGGGATAAGGAAGAGTAGAAGGAAAGTCTATAGTTTATAAGGTTTTTTTTTTTTTTGGTGGGGGGTGATTTGTGTAAAAGAAACAATGAAACTACTGTAACTCCATCCACTGTAGAGAGTAATTCAGTATAAAGAAAAAGTTTTTTGGATACTATACAAGAGCATGAACCCAGAAAATAGTATTTATAATTAAGAGCTAGTGTATTACTGTAATGGCTAAGAGAACTACTCTCCCTGTGTAACATTATAACAGGTCACCAACATTACTTTTCAGTCACCAGTCCTCTTCGCACTTGACTCATTACCATATTCATTCTCAACTCAGCGGTGGTGGAGTTCCAAAATAATTCAGGGGCCTGTCTGGATGTTTTCCCGTTAATTAACTAAATTATGACCCCTTTCTTATTTATCAATTAGCTCATAGTCCCAACTCTAGTTTATTAGATACTTAATAAACTAGAGAAACAACTTTCATCATAAGTAGTTACTCAAATCTCTATCTCAAAACTCCTAATCTCCTAGAATTAACTCAATGTTAAAGGTATCAACTACATAATTTATTAACAATATAATCAATAATAACAAAAAAGTCAAATAAATATTTTCAATATTTTAACTGTGAGAAAGAACATATCCACAGTCACCTTTATCACTATAACTGCAAATGAATTCACTTCTAGACATAAGGTCACACCATTCAGTTCACTCAAACTATCAAATAAAGTGCTCTTCTCAAGAATTCTCTTCAAAGAACAAAGGTTAAAATAGTTTCATCAGGAAAGAAGATGTCTCCATCTTATTTCTCTTTTTTCTCCAGCTTCTCTCCAGCCATGATAAGAAAACAGTCTCCTCAGCTTTGCTCAGGCCATCATTCTTAACAGATTCTGTTCAGACTGACTCGTGATAGAATAGCAATTAAAACTCTATGAACAAACTGCCAGCCAAACTGCCATTTCCACAAATTCCATTGGGCTCTTAAAGATACAGTAACAATATCTATAATCTCTGAGGAGATTGAAACTAGTATTACGTGTTACACTGTGTTGGTGTGTTATTATATTCATTTATTTCACTTATATGCATGGTAGGTTGTAGATAATTATTGTTGTGAGCCTTGGGAGAAAAACTGGGTACAGCTGGAAAAATGTATCAAGGATCAAAGCTTTTTATTATTGTAGAATGTAGAAGGCTTTTTAATGCACTTCAGCTAATTATTTGTAATGTAGTCTTAGAGAGTATTCTGAATAATAATAAGTCTGACCCTCCACCCACTATACCAGAATGTCTCTCAGTAATTGTATTTATTTTTAAACTTCATAACACTGTATTGAAGATGGATAGACATTGCAGCCCTTCTTTAAATGTGCATGCATGTTGTGACTTGATGATGACATTCTATTTTGGGAGCACTTCTAAACTCCAAGCTGTTTACCAATTACCTCTTCCCAGTCTCTTAAAAGCCCTTTCTATCCACTATGTAGCTATCTGTTTGGAAATGATCCCCTACTAAATTGTCATCAGCTCCGGTTAAAATCTAGAGTTTATCACAGCCTCTGTTTTCTATGGAAAAACAACCCCTACAGTATTTGGTTTTCACTTTTAATATTAGATGTCTTTGCTATTTATTTTAAATACCAAAATAAATCAGGCCACCTTAGGAACTTACCAATTTAACATTAGTAACCTCCTAAACAACCATTTGACATTAAAATGATTTTCAATTTACACCCATGACACAAGGGATATTAGATGAGTAATAGCATTTTGTTTACATATATTTAAGACTTTCCAAGCTACCCAACCTCCAAATGGTTCAACCTTCAACTTCTCACTAGCTTTGCCCTCCTCAATTTCTGCTAATTCTGCCATCTACAGCCAAGCAAAACTGATTTCTTCTCATTCTCCAAATGGTATTTAGATTTTTCTTGGTTTTCAAAACTGAAGAGTTCACCTTTACTCCCAGGTGAAGTAGGATCATGAAAATGTCGGGTTGAGTAAGGGTTTATGTTCAAATTCTATTGAAGGTCCCGAGAAATTGGTTTTAATGGATTTACTGATCTGTTTCCAAAACATTAGTGAATAGGGTAGTGCATTTCAGGGCAATGGGTGGCTGTCTTAGTAGGGTATTTACAGACTAGTAGATTTAGAGATAAAAGGGATCTTGAATGTCATCTACTCCGATTTCCCAATTTTACAGGTAAGGAAATTGAGGCACAGAGAAGTTACAAGAGTTTTCCAAGGTCATGGAGAAACAGAACCAGAATTTGAATCCAAGTCCTCCAGTAAGGTAAAAGATGAGACAAGAGACTTTCATTACTCACAGAATCTCTGAGGTTTCTTCCAACTCAGAGATTTACCTACTCCTACCCAAGGCATCTTCAGCTTCTACTTGGAGAATGATAATTGAAAAGAAGTTGCTACTACAGTAAGAAACCTCCTCCATTTTTAAACAGCCATAATTATTAGAAAATGTTTCCTTGAATCAAGTCTAAATCTCTCTGCAATTTCTCACTAGCTTTGCCCTCCTCAATTTCTGCTAGTTCTGCCATCTACAGCCAAGCAAAACTCGTTTCTTCTCATTCTACATGAAGCCCTTTAAGTCTTTGAAGACTACCATCATGTCTCCCCTACCTCTTCTCTAATTGAGGATAAGTTACCCCAATTCCTTCAACAGGTTCTTCACATTCTGGTAGTCCTCTTCTATGTGTTCTATAGCTTGTCAATATCCTTTCCAAAATATGGGATTCAAACCTGAATACAATATCCAAAAGTGATATGGTCATGCCAGAGGACATTGGGATCATCATCTCCCATGTTCTACCAGGGGTGGGGAACATATAATTTTGTTACAGAACAATTTTGTTCTGTAAAATTTGAATTTAGTCAAAAAACCACACTAGGGGATCCAGAAGGCCACATGTGGCCTCAAGGCCAAAGGTTCCCCATACCTGTAATCTAAGCTCTGTGCCTCTGCCTAATGCTGCCTTAATGTTAATTAAGTTTTAATTAGCTTTTTTGACTGCCATGACAGACTTTGGTACTTACTGATTTTATGGTTCAGTAAAATTCCCAATCCAATTCAGTTTAGTTCAATTCAACTCAACAAATATTTATTAAGTCCCTCCATTAGACTGGTAAACAGTAGGTGCTTCATAAATGCATGTTGATTGATTTGGTACTATTTACAAGGCATTGTCAAGGTGCTGAGGATACAAAGAAAAGAGAAAAAAACAGTTCCTATCCTCAAAGGAGCTTGCCTTGCCAGCTCCCTTTTCATCTAAGCCATTGATAAAAGTACCCAACAAAATAGGGCAGCACTCCACTACTGACTTCATTCCAAGTTAATGTCAATCCAAACATATGTTGTTTGTCTTTCATTCTAGAAGAAGACCATGACGTCAGGAAGGTGATACATGACTTGCAAATGAATTGGATTTAAGTGAGGGAGGGCTGTGCAAAGTCACCAGCCTCACTCTCTTCTCTGGAGTCATCTGGGTCGAGTGGCAAGATATAGATCAGGACAACTGGAGATGGCCCCCATGTCAAGTCAGTAATGACTATTCCAAGGGCCAGAACATCAATCCATTTCTGAATTCCCCTAACTGTGCCCATATTCTCCATGTTATCATAGATTATAGAATCATAGATTTAGAGTTAGAAGAAACCTTAGGGACCATCAATTTCAATTTACTCATTTTATGGTTCAGGAAACTGACACATAGAGATGCACTGTGCCATGCCCTTGTCAACAAGGGTAGCATGAGAGAGACTTTGTGAAATGCTTTGCTAAAGTTTAAACTGTCTACAGCATTCCTTGATATACTTAGTCCAGTTTTTTGGTTTGTTTGTTTTGATCTAGACATAGTATCTCTAGTGTTGGAAACTCCCTTCATTAATACATAATCAGCAATTTAACTGTAATTTATAGTCTTTGAGAGTTTTAAGTGATTTGCTCTGGTGACCAGGAAAATATGCCACAAAAGCAAGTCTTGAACTCAAGACTTCCTGATTCCAAGCCCAGCCCTTCATCCACTCACTGAGCCACACTGCCTCTCTCCATTCTAATAACCCTTTCCTGAAAAGAAATGAACTTAGTCTGTTATGACCTGTTCTTGATGAAGCCAACCTGACTCTCTATGTAGTCACAATTTCCTCTTCCAGAGGTTCACATTCCTTTACTGTATCCTGGCAGCCTGGTGTAGTAGAACGCCCACTGGCTCTAAAAGCCAGAGGACCTGAATTCAAATGCCTGTTACTACCCTTAAAATCCTTACTAATGTATTCTAGAATTTTGCAGGGAATTAAAGTCAAATTCACTGTCCTCTACTTTGAAGACTATACTCCCTGTCTTTATCTCTCTCCTGATCTCTTTGCTCTCTCTCTCTCTCTCTGCTCTCCCTGTGTCTGTCCTGTGTCTGTGCCTCTGTCTCCGTCTCTCTCTGCCTCTCTCTGCCTCTCTGTCTCTGTCTCTCTCTCTCTCCCTCTTTTTGAATTTGCCCTTCTCTTCTTTGGCACCTCTTTTGCTCTTCACAAGCTCTCAATGATCCAAAGATTCTTGAGAGTGGCTCCACACTCTTGTACACCAATTTTTTCAATGCCACAGAATACAATTCTCCACCAGTCATTGACTTGAATTCATGGAGAGAAGCTAAGTACTCTCTTACTATCTCCTTGCTTACTGGGGATTTCAACTTCCAGCTAAGCATTTTCATGCTCTCCATTCCAGTTCAGTAAAATTCCTGAACATTATGAGTTTAGGAATTTTACTGTAGTGCCTGTCACTATAGCCCCTTATTTTTATTACTATTAAACATCGAACCTTGCAAAGTGAAAAAAGAACTGGACTTTGGGTATTTTATCAGTGACATAAAAGGATGGAGATAATTTACCAAGGCTTGAGTCAGAGAATTCAGGAAGACTGAATTCTGGATTATGTGCTTAAAACAATAGGCAGTCAGATGGCTCCTTAATGTATTCAGAAATCTTGTTAAGTCAACTTTATAACTTTTTTTTTTGACAAGGGAGGCCTTTAAAATATGTTTCCTCATTGTAGAGAGGGTGAAGTTCAGTACAAATATTTGTTTGGAGAAGAAACAGGGCGTACCAACGCTATGGAGAAGGGAATTGTAAAAGCTTACTTACAGTAGTGGTGGCAGAAACAGCTAGTAGAGAGCTCCTTGTCTTCTTTGTAGGTGATTTAATGAGCCTAACTGCAGCCCTGATGGCAATATTTTAAGCAGGAAGGACATTTTTAGGAGGCAGTGCTGGGTGGTGGAAAGTACTTGGACTTTGAATCAGAAGACCAAGTTTTCAATCCCTTTTCAGATAGAGCACAAGTCCCTTCATTTTTTAGAGCCTCAGTTTCCTAATATGTTAAAAAAAAAAAAAAGGTTCAGCTAAGTGGTACAGTGATTAGAGTGTCGGATCTGAAGTCAGGAATACTCACCTTCCTGTGTTCAAATCTGGCCTTGGACATTTACTAGCTGTGTGACCCTGGGCAAGTCACTTAACCCTGTTTGCCTCAATTTCTGTAGGTATAAAATGAGCTGGAGAAAGAAATGACAAACTACTCCAGTATTTTTTGCCAAGAAAACCTCGAATGAGGTCATGAAGAGTTGGACATGACTGAAAATGATTGATCAAAAATAGTGTTCATTATATTACTCCTACCTCCTTCCAACCGTGGTTGTGTGACTTTGCAAACCTTAAAATATGTACATTTGAGTTGCTATTGTTGTTAATGTAGGTCTGAAGTAAACTATTTAATTAACATATTACTTGAAAGATAATTTACTGAAATGGGCTTTTTCTTTGGTCCCAGAAGAACCCAAAGGTCCTTCAACACCAATCCTGTCAATGCTTCTCATTTAAGAATTTCTTTTGCTTCTTGTGGGCTAAGGTGCTAAAAGGAACTCCTTTAGAAACAGCAAACAACCACAATCCAGTTGGTGAGGACTAAAGTTTTTTATTCTATGAGTTGATGTCCACAATGACATTTTTGCAGAAAATAATAATATTCCTATGAGCTGAAGTATTTGTCTTTTTTCCTTCTCAAACTTTAGAGAGAGCAGCATAGCATAGGTGAGACTTCTCAGCTCTAAAAGGTGTGACTACTCAAGACTTTTTGCCTCAATCTAGATGACTGTTTAAAGCAGGTTTCTGATGACGCCCAAGTTTATTAGCCTTATATGGTCTAGTTAATTTTATACTGTCCATAGCCAAACAGCACATTTGATCCTGGCTAGTTTTCCCAAAAATAATGCTTCATGTCAGTAACAAGAAGGATAGGATGAAAAATGAGTGAGTGACTCAGGGCCAGATAATCCAAAGTATGTTCTCTATAAAATTCCCTGGGTCAGCAATGTCATCTTTGAATATCAAAGATAGCACATAACTGGCCCCGAAGGCCCTCTCCCAACATTTCTCACAAAACAAAGTCTCTTCTTGCCCTTCCAAGACAGTCAACAGGGCAACTTTCTTCTTCATATACCTCTTTTCCTCCCTAGGCCTAATCTTGACCTGGTAAATCTGGGGATCACCCTGGGGTTAAACTTCTTTTGTAGACCTTGATATGTCAATATGCTAGTCTCCTTTGCTTCCAAATTAAGTTGGTTAAAAAAATTCCAGGCCAAAAGTTTTATTTCCTGCATGGAAGAAAAATAACATTCCCATAGGAGGCCAAGTTCTATACTACTGGTAGGGCTAAGAATCCAGTGTGTGTATAGCGGGGCCAGCAACAGAGAGGAGAGGTTCTCCCTTGGAAGCAATGGCACTGTGGACAGAGCACTTACTGTGTAATCATAAGACCTGGGTTCAAAATTTAAGCTCTACTACTCAAAGGCAGTAATGCCTTTGAGATCTTGGAAACATCACCAACTCTATGGACCTCATTTTTCTCATCTATAAAATGGGAGAATTTTACTTGATAACAATCTGAGGTCTCTTCCAATTCAGAAGCTATGATCCTGTGATAATCATTCCTAGTATTGAATCTCAGCCAATGGGGGAAAGATGAACCTCTTCTTCTGCCAATAGAGAAAGGGATCAATAGAATTAAATGTCAGTTGGAGAACAGGTAGAACACATCTCTAGCTCAATGGTTCATTTTTAGCTTGTAAAACTAAGCTGGCACAAAAGGCTTTAAACTCCCTACTTGGATATGTTGTCTTACCCATCACACTTGCTTAGTATTGATGAGGGCATCTTGGTCATGAACCTGAAATTCTCCAGCTACTTAAAAGTAGCATTAAGGAGTATTGCTAACCAATCAGTCAATGAACACACATTTGTAAGGGTGTGGTCCCATTCAGACTACATTTGTACCTTGTAAAGGGAAAATACCCTTCAGATTTATCCCTTACGTTTATTAAATGCCAGGCATCTGCATGCTAGGTACTAGAGACACAAAGTCTGTCAGTCAGTCAGTCTGTATGTGTATGTGTGGGTACTAACATTTATAAAGCACTTACTGTGTGCCAGGCACTGTGCTAAGCACTTTGCAATTATTACCTCATTTGTTCCTCACAACAACCTTACAAGGTAGATGCTATTATGCCCATTTTACAGATGAGGAAACTGAAGCAGACAGAAGTTAAGTGACTTGCCCAAGTCCCACAGCTAGCAAATGTCCGAGGCCAGATTTGAACTGAGGTCTTCTTGCCTCCAACCCTAGCATTCTATCCACTACATCACCTAGCTGCCTAGGTAAATATAAGCTATAAGAAGACAGGAAAGTCTGGGGAAGGTAAGGTTGGTTATGAAGGGTTTTGACAAAGGCTTTTATATTTGACTCTGGAGTTGATAGGGAGCCACTGGAGTTTTTGGGGGGTGGGGTAACATGGTCAGACCTTTGCTTTAGAAAAAACACTTTGGTGGCAGAGTAGGGGATGGAATGGAGTACAGTAAGACAGGTGGCAGGCAGACCCATCAGCAGGCTATTACAACAGTCTAGGCATGAAGTGATAGGGGCCTGCACCAGGATAGCAGCAGTATCAGAAGAGAGAAGGAGGCATATTCAAGGGATAGTACAAAGGTGAAATCTATAGGCCCTGGCAACAAATCGCATGGGGGGGGGGGGGGGGGGGGGGGTGAGAGAGAGTGGAAAGCCTCAACACTAATAGTGGAGTTTAGAAGGGGGAGGGTTTAGGAGGAAAGATAATGAATTCAGTTCTAGACACATTGTGTTTAAAATGTTTGCAGAATATCCAGTTCAAGATGTCTAATGGGCAATTGAAATAAGAGACTAGAAGTCAGCAGAGCCTAGGTCTAGATATGTAGATCTAAGAATCATTAGCAAAAAGATGATCATTGAATCCACTGGAGCTGATGAGATCACCAAATGAAATAGAAAAGGGAGAAAAGAGAAGAGGGTCAGGACAGGCTTCTGTGGGATGCCCACTATTAGCACCAAAGTCCATTCACAAGCCTATGAGGTAATGGATTCAGTGCTGAGTTCAGTGCCAGGAAGTCCCAAGTTCAAATCCCACTTCTGAATTTTACTATGTTGCGGTGGGTTCAAGAGCTAATTGTTAAATTCAAGCTGAGTATTTATACCTCAGAATCTGCAAATACTATAAACAGGACTTAATTGCTTTTGTTGATTGCCTAGGCTTAAGAAAGTCTTGCAGAAAATGTTAATAATGCATACTAAACTTGAAAGTGCCCAGATTGCTCTTGCCTGTTGTTTAACATTTACCAATACACCACAGTATGTGATCCAGAGCAAATCACCTCCAATCCCTAGCTTTGTGGCCCTGGACAAGTCTCTTAACTCCTTTGAGCCTTAGATAATAATGCCCTGGTACTTATTTAATAAATAATAACCTTGATTCCAATCTATGGTATTATAAAGACACCCCTATGCAGGCAATTGATTGTATAGGATTAAGCAGATTCCCTTTTTGGCTAGGTAGTGGCTTTGAACAATTTTAGGCAAAAATAACAAATATAGTGTATGACATTTTCTGAGACATTGGTCTTAGAACTGTAAAAAGCTCTTGATACTTGTTTTTTATCAGTGTTTATTTAGATATTTTGTTTGCCTTCTAAGCCCAAGCACGGGCTCTCTGTATATACCACATCCTGGAAGTCAGAAGGGGATTTTTGGGTAAAATGTGTGAAATGTTCAGCCGTTCCAATGGATCCATAATCTTCACTAGTGAAGCTGGAAACCCTTGAATGCTTTCTAATCCTGGTTCTGTCCATGGATGTATCTGTTGAACAAAGTGAAGGCCACGCTTGAGTTCTTTCAATATTGCATGGATTTTAGTGCAACTCTGTGGTTGACTGTCCCTTACTCAATACACAAGATCCACTTCCTTCTCTAGCCATACATCAATCATTCAATCAGCGATTTTTTTTTTTTTACTAAAGTGCCACGATAGGCACTAGGGATATATGCCCTCCATGGTGATTTTTATGAAGCAGTATTGCAGCACATTGCAGCCTGATCACAGCCATCATGTCTGTTTCCATTGTCCTTTGGGTCCTCTGAAAACATTATGTTTGAAATAGCAGGGAAGAACCTGAGCTCAATATAATGACTGATCATTATAGAGATTAATGGTCTCTATAAAGCTTCTCTATACCTAAACAAGAAAAAAAAAGTTCCTGGAAGGAAGTAGCCAGGTTAACTCATCTTAACTTCAGAGAAAAGGAAGTTGATATATTTAAAATCTTAACAAAGACCCATGGCTGACCTTGGGCCAGAATTTGAGTTTTAGACCCTATTTTCTTAGATACTGGCTATTTAGTGGAAATTTCTGTTCCTCTACATGTTCAGACAGTTACACACAGGCACTACTTCCTTACTGAGACACAGAATCCAGCTTTCTGTCAGCTACTTCCCTAGTTGGATTTGTTTTCACCTGAAGATGACTTATATAACCAACTGACGCTAAAGCGAAAGACTCCATTAATAGTGTCAGTATCTCTTGTTTGAGATCAGCTCACGCTCATTGGTTTTCTCCATCACTACAAATTAAATGACCCTTCATCTTATTTACACTGAATTAAACTAATACGCTCATATGCTAACTTCCTGCGTACCAATTGCTCATCTGGATACCACATAAGCATATGCCCAATTCAATTAGGAAAAGAAATTTTTAAAAAAATCCAGAATCTATTCAAGGAGTAAACAGAATCTATACAAGGCTGGGGAAGGGAAGGGAATAAACATTTATGTAATGCTTACTATGTGCCAGGTACTTAGCTAAATACTTTTATAGATACTATCTCATTTGATCTCAATAACTACCCTGGGAAGTTGGTGCTTTTACTATACCCATTTTATGGATGAAAGAACTGAAGTAAACAAAGGTCAAGTGACTTACCCAGGGTCACACAGTTGGTAAATATATGAGGCTGAATTTGAATTCAGGGCTTTTTAACTCCAGGCCCAGCCCTCTATCCACTACGTCTAACTTCTTCTGCACTGGTCAAGACAATGATAAAATAATACTGCTAAAAGGAATATTTATGCTGGGATTCTGTATATTTACTTTGCCTTTCCCCGAAGAGAATTGACTGACCCTCAAGTTTAAGATAAAACTAGTATGGGAATTCTTTACCTGGGATCCATGAAAACTATTGCAATGTGTTTTCCATTATAATCCAGTCTTTTATTTTCATCATTTAAAAGCATTATTCTGATAAAGGGTCCATAAACTTCACCAAAATGTCGAAGGGGTCCAAACATATGCAATAAGTTAAGAACTGCTCTAGACACTGGCCCTGGAGTCAGGAGGACCTGAGTTCAAATCAGGCCTCAGACACTTACTACTTAGCTGTGTGACCCTGGGCAAGTCACTTAATCCCCAATGCCTCTTTTAAAAAAAAAGAAGAACTGCTCCAGAGTATGCTCTAAATATAGCAGCAAACACTGATAATATTCACTAAGGAAAAGTTCCCAGGTCCAGATGAGGAGGAATAAATAAATAATTAAACAAAGATTTATCATATTTTATATATTATTATATATTTTATATATACCATATAATTATACATTTACAGGTATGTTCATGTGTGCATGTATACATATGGTAGCAATTATAATATATATTAGCAATAAAGACTTATCTTTGAAGATCCTTAAATTTCCCTTAAATAATTCACTCTAGGCCTAACAGTTTAGAATTGGATGATTGGGGTGGTGGGAGATATTTGAGATATGAGTTGTAAAATTGTTCATTACACAAGCTAACCTCCACCAAGGTCCCCCTCCAATATTCCCCATCCAGTCAGAGCATTCTCAAAGGCCATTCTGAGATCTCACAGAATCTTCTGAGCTGGAAATGCTTTGAGTATGAGTCCATGGTCAGACAGTCATCCAAAGGTTCACTACCAGGAGGTTGGCTAACAGGTGGTAACTTTTTCTGACCACACAACTCATGAAGTCATCTATTAAAGCCATGGAAGGGTTAGGATCTGTGCTGGTAGAAGGAGTCCCAAACCAAAGTAATCACATATCCTTGAAGCGTTGCCATAAATTGTCATCAATAAGAATTTATGAAAAAGTAGGAGGAGAAAGAGAAGGAGGAGGAGGAGGAGGGTGAGGAGGAGGAGGAGGGTAAGGAGGGACAGGAGGACAAAGAGGAGAAGGACGGGGATGAATGAGGAGGAAGAGAAGGATTAGGACAAAGAGGCTGAGGACAAAGTAGGAAAAGGAAAAGAAGAAGGACGAGGATGAGGAAGAGGAGGATGAGGAGGACAAGAACAAGGAGAAAAAAGAGGATAAGGAGAGAAGGGAAAGAAGGAAGGGAGGAAAAGAGTAAAAGAGAAAGAAGGGAGGAGGAAAAGAAGGAAGGATGGGGCAGCTAGATGGCCCAGTAGATAGAGCTCTTGCCCTGGAGTCAGGAGGATCTGAGTTCAAATCCAGTCTCAGACATTTGAAACTTACTAGCTGTGTGACCTTGGGCAAGTCACTTAACCCGGATTGCCTCATCAAAAAAACAAAGAAGGAAGGAAAAAGCGTCAATGAAACAATTATAAAATACACAGAAGACAGCAAAAGGAAGTTCAGAAAGAAACACAAACAAGCAGACAGTATTGGAAATAACATGTCAAACTTATTATGTGCTTTTAAAACCAACAAGCTGTACAAATTAGAGGTTCACCATTTCATGTATAATTGTCTTTTTCTGTGCTTCTTTGAATATGAAAATGATTGAGTTTATTGATGCCTATTAAATTAATAATAAAAATATTTTTTAAAAGTAGCTAGATGAAGCTTAGATAGGTCTTATTAGTAGTAGGCTCAGCAAGAAGACCTAAAATCAAAATTATCAGGTTGAGGCAAAAATCCTTTACAACAGAGATGTCAAATATGCAACCATCAGGTTGAATTACTGTATCCAATACTCAGGAGTAGAGTCCAAATGAGATTAAGATGAAGTTGGGAAATGTTTAACAAAATTAATAAAAATTCATTAGAAGATAAATAATGTTAATATGGGGGTTTTCTAAGTCAATATGCAGCCCACAGGGATCCTTATGTACTATTTAGTAACCTCCTCTGTATTTGAGTTTGATATCATTACTTTACAGTATAACACCTAAAATGTGCATCTTGGTATTTCATAATAAGCATCATTCACCCATGCCATGAAACTCTTAAGATCATATCATATCATAATGGGGGAGGGAGAAGGAGAAGGTCCTGTTGTTGTTTAAATAAAATTGTTTAGAATATCAGAGCTAGAAGGGACCATAAAAACCATGTGATCCAGGCAGTCAGCCAATAAGTATTTATCAAGCCCCTAGTATGTGCTTAATACTATGAAGCACTGGGAATATAAAAAAAAAGAAAAAGAAAAAGAAAAAAGACAGTATCTGCTCTCAAGGATCTCATAGTCTAATGGACAAATCCATTCAACTCCTATATGTTACAGATGTGGAGACTAAGGCAATACAAGCATAAGTGTCCAAAGTCATATATATGGGTAATTAATGGCAGAACCAGTACTTGGCTCCAAATGTCATCCTCTTTCTATCCCAGGATGGTGCCTCCTTTAACAGAAAATACTACTCTATGGAGCTCTATTTGTCTGGGGAGCATTTAGTAAGATAACAATGCTGGTGTAGACATATTTTGTTCAAAATAATTCTTCCCCTTCCTCCCACCCCCAACTATATTCAAACCAAATAATGAGGTAGCCTGTAATTACATATTTTTTAAGCCTGTCATGTTGTGAGGATATGATGAGCTCTAATTGTAGCAGAGCACTTAGGGAGACTGGTAATTATACAGTCATTAAGCCAGTTAAATGCACTACGGTCTCTTCATCATTCTGTGTATTCCTTGTGTCAACTGGCAGATCCCCCCAGCTGCACCCCAGCTGAAAGATTAAGCTGGCAATTAGCAGTCAGCAGGTACCAAAATGATGGTCCACATCACTACAACGTGAAGCTTCCTCTTCTCTAAGCCCTATGCTTTTTCTTGGCACCATCGATTGAACAAAATGATAAACAAAGCAAATGGCAGATTACAAACAGGACAAACATAATGAATCAGCAATGGGATCTTGAAAAACTTATATTTACATAACTATCCGGAGGTTAACAGTGCTTTACAAACATTTCCTCAAAGGAGTGGCACAAAAGAAAAGAAAAACCCCAACTAGAACCCCAAGAAGAAGATATTGGAAGTGTAATGCATATTGAAGTGGTTAAATGACTTGGGATATGTCACATGGCTAAGGTGAAGGAGAGCCTTTATGCAAACCCAGGTCTGCTGACTCCCTAGCTAATTCTGATTCCACTAGACTACTCTGCCTTTACAAGGCTTCTGCACACCAGGATGTGGGAGAAAAGGGTTGTAGTTGGATCATCATTGATAGGTCACTGAATCTCAGTTGGAGAAGATTCTAGAATCCATCCAATCCAATCTCCACATGTAAAGAACCCCTTCTACAGCATGACCAAGGAGGATGAGGTAGCCAGAAGACACTTTTCTGAGAACTGGACTAATACTTTTTCCCCACCCGAACCCCCATCCCTCTCTACCCCATGAAATTTTCAACTGCTGTGGCCCTTTAGTGAAGAAGAAATTGTACCAAGCAAGAAGAACTAGTTTACACCTAGGAAGAGAATCATAATATGGCACATTGGTTTCAGGGCTATCATTCTTCACTGGAGTTCATGGGGCAGCAAGGAATTGATTTCTCTGGAGATTTCTATCAGCACTCATCAAAACCATCCTCCTACTCTGACATTTCTTAGCATTTCAAAACCCTCAAAGGACAGCTTAATTTTGCAAACCCCAGGAGTCTCTTTTCCTCTTCTTTCAGGCCAATTGTTGGAGAGCTTGCATTCATAAATAGCCAAGTCAGGCTGGGGTTAACTAAATCTGTTTCTTAAAGAAAGATGAACTTCTATCGCCTAAATGACTGAAAGTTAATAATAATAAAAAAAAAAAGACAAGTATCATCTTGACCTATGGTCCAAGAATTCAACACTACAGGTAGAAAGCTACCTGCTCCACCCCCAATATATGATATAGTAATCATCATTATAGGTGTGACTAATTAGTTTATTTAGATGGATAGGCCTAGTAGACTTAAAGAATCCAGTTCAAAGAAATTCAAGATAAACTAGGGGAAAGCAGGGTTGGGAAAATACTGAACTAGGGTGTACCTTCCAGAGTTGATAGAGCTAGGTGAGAAGCCACACTGGGAAATAGTGCGTTATGGGACTGCATAAAGGCACTGGGTTACAAAGGATGAAGGAGTGGTGGTGTACCAATCTAAAGAGATGGCTTCAAATCCTGGTTCTACATATTACCTCTTAATATATGAGTCTAGACAAGTCATTCAATCTTTCTTAGCCTTAGTTCTCTCATATGTATAAGGACCTCTAGGTTTATGATCCCATGGAGGAAAACATCAAAGACAAACACTGATTATTTTATCATTTTACCTCAGTCAAGCTCTGGAATTTTTGTATATCTATAGCAGGTATTTGTGCCAGGGAAAATGGAAGACCTACCTACTCCTCTCTCTGATGCTTAGGAATTCTTAGGGGTCAAAACCAAAGTGGTGCTGAAGAACCAGGGCCACAAAGTTATTTCCCAGAGATCCTTTTGTCTGGGATCTTTCTTAAGTGTGAAGGTCCTCTTTAGGTCTATCCCAAGAAACTTTTTCAGCAGAGGCTCTTTTTTTCTTCTCCATCCCCCATCCCATGCCTTCTCAATCATTCTCTAAAATCATGCATGAAGACAAAGGCATAAAATCTCACCAGCAAGAGTGGAGGTGGAACTTACTATTTGGTAAAAAAAAAAAAATTGTTGGGAAAAGTAGAAAGTAGTCTGGCAGAAAATAGGTATAGACCAATATCTTACACCATTTACCAAGATAAGGTCAAAATAGATATATGACCTAGACATAAAGGGAAAAATTGTAAGAAAATTAGAAGAGAATGGAACATATTAACTATCAGATTTATGGATAAGAAAAGAATTAATGAATAAACTAGAGATAGAGAGCATTGTAGGATATAAAATAATTTTGATTACATCAAATTGAAAAGGTTTTGTACACATAAAACCAATGTAGCCAAGATTAGAAGGAAAGAAGAAAAGTAGGGAAGGAGAGAGCCATTTTCTCAGAAAAGGCCTCATATCTCAAATATAAAGAGAATGAAGACCAATTTATAAGAATATGAGTAATTCCCCAATTCATAAATGGTCAAAGAATATGAACAGGCAGTTTTTGGAAGAAGAAATCAAAGCTATATATAGCAATATGAAATAATGCTCTAAATCATTATTGATTAGAGAAATGCAAATTAAAACAACTCTGAAACCAATTGGATTGACTAAAATGTTAGAAGGGGAATGTGGAAAAATCAGGACACTGATATACTGTTAGTAGAATTGTGAACTGATCCAACCATTTTGGAGAGAAATTTAGAATTATGCCCGAAGAGTTATAAAACTGTGTATATCCGTTGACCCAGCAATACCATTATTAGATCTATTTCTCAAGGTAATCAGGGAAAAAGGAAGAGAACCTTTATGCTCTAAAATATGTATAGCAGCTCTCTTTGTGGTGGCAAAGAACTAGAAAGTGGGCAGAAGCCCATCAATTGGGGAATGGCTGAGTAAGTTGTGGTATATGATTGTGATGGAATACTACTGTACTGTAAGAAAGGATGAGCAGGTTGGTTTTAGAAAATCATGGAAAGACATGTGAAATGAAGAGAACCAAGAGAACATTGTATACAGCAACAGCAATATTGTTTGGAGAGTAACTGTGAATGACTAAGCTATTTTGAGAATTATGATTATTTAAATCAACTACAAAGGACTTAAGAAGGAAAATGCTATCTACCTCTACAGAAAGTAGTAATATATGGAAATATGCATTGTATGGTTCCACACATATACTGTATCAAATGTTGGCCTTCTCTAATGTGAATTTGGGAAGGAAAGAGGGAGACAACTCAGAACTCAAAATATAACAGCAGAAAGAATGGAAGTACATTTTTCCCTTCAGTTTCACTGCAAATAAGAGGCTAGTGCTATCAGTGAGATGATTCATGGCCCCAAGATCCCTCATTGTGAATGGCTGGTGTGCTTAAAAGCTATAAAACATCTCTGACCACACTGACCTTCAGCATGTGAGCCCTTCAGTTTATAGCACTGAAGAATGACTCTACTGTTTCCAACTGAAGCAAGAGAAGACTGTATAACCATACTGGGAGAGTAGGAACTAACTTGCCACTAGGGGATTCTGCAGTAGGAGAAAATTGTATAAAAAAAAAAAATTGAAAAAAGTATAAGAAAAAAAAGAGAGATGAGACAAGGCACATTTTTCCTTCATTCTGACTATACATCCTTTTTCATCAAAAAAGGAATGTGAGCTGAGAAGCAGTGTAGTATTGTGGAAAGACCCCTAGACTGGAGAACAAAATACCATATTCAAACTCAAGCTCCCTCTACATAACCTTGGATAACCTCTCTGTATTGAATAGATAAACGAAAAATGTTTTCAGTAGCCAATGAACTATACCTATCACATGTTGTAGCTGTGCTTGCCATATTTAAATGTTCAATTGGCCAAAGAAGGAATGCCTTTTCTATCCAATCCTTTGATTCTATGGCCTACCATCAAGAATTTAGTTAAACTGACAAACCTACAGTTGAATTCATAAATCTTAGGTAGGAGCAATAATAGCTCACATTTGCATAGCACTTCAAAGTCTCCAAAGCACTTTCCTTAAACAATGGGAGAAGTAGTGTAAACAGAATTATCCCCATTTTTCAGATAAGGAAACTGAGGTTCAAAGAGTGGCTCCATTCCATTATCTTTATTAAAAGTTTCAGAATATCAAAATTAATGAGCAGACTAGTCTTTTAATCCCTGAAACATTTATTTAGGGTGTGTGTATGGCTATGAGTAAGAGACAGAGAGGCCAGACAGAGAGAGAGAGAAGAAAAAGAATATGCCTCTACTCCAGCTACCTTAATCATACTGGAGATACCTCTATCCTTTTCACCTCCTCTTCTGATTGGTGAGTTAGTTCCTCCCCAGAACATCCATTGAAGTATCCTCACCTGCCATAATCACTTCTAACCTGGCTCTTGGTTACTCTTTTCCAGTTACTTATAATGTATAATCCAATCCCTTTTCTTCCCTCCTATTAAAATGTCTGCTCCTTGAGGAGCAGAAATCCAATTCCTTGGATTTGTATCCCAAGAGCTCAGCACTGTGCCAGGCAGTAGTAAATGCTTGATAAAATGCTTTATCAAATCTAACCTAACACAGAATTCCTGAATGTAACGATGAAATCTGGTATAAGTGGCCTTGAAAGAAAGACTGTTCTTTTAAGTGAGGAATATATGCTATTCCTCATAATATATGCGTTAAATGAGGAAGATGTGCTATGTAATTGTTCAATAATCTATTCCTCTGGGTTAAATAAGGATAATTAGGCCAATTATGTCCCAACTTGTTTGGAGAACTAGTGATTTTTCATCTTAATTTTGCAGTTTTATAGTCGGAGAAAATTCTCTACTGGAGATCCACTTATTCAAAGCTATTCAGCAGTAGAAATAATTTAAAGCTATGATCACCAACCTTTCCATGAATAGGAGTAATACTTTGTTTACTCAAAGACTTTCCATGACTAGAGGAAAGATTAGAGGATTTGTGCTTACCCTAAAATCCCTGGGCTGGGGAGAGTGTACTTCTGCCAATTGGGAATTTGGTCAAATAGGAGTTGAGTTGGGAAGTGGGAGAAGGTTATAAGTAAGGAGAAAGACAAGACGGAATATGTCAGAAACAAATGGCTTGAGATTCTTGCCCATAACATCTTGAAATCAACACCCAGTCTACTGGTTTGGGAGGTTCAAAATAAGTCTCAGTTCTGTCATGTATAACCTCCTACAATCTACAGAAAATGATTCAAATCTGTAGAGAACAGCCTGGAAATATAATGGAAGAAGGGAAAAGTTCAATTACCCATAATTCCAATTTTTGAGAGGTGTGATTGAGTGATCTTAGCTAGCTAACTAAAAAACATATTGCTGATAAACCTCCAGGATAAGTAGCAAGAAAAATAAAACCTACAATTAGGCATCATGTTTTGTCCGTGTCTTGATAGAGTTAGCCTTTACTGCCTCTTTATAGGGTGGGGGGATCAAACCTTTAATTAAGGAGATGGAATGAGAAGAAATGAATCTTCAATTTCTTCAGGTGGGGGGAGGAAGAGGGGTACTGTATTGTATTTTTATCTAACATCAGCAAAACATACTGCATAATATCATGCCTTGAACATAATAGGTACTCCATAAATTTGTGTTGAATTTCATTCAATTCAGTCATGAATGTTTTGTAATTTCTTGTTAGATGCATACTTAGTATCTAACACCTGTTGCAGAGGGAAAAATTAAATTAATCAATCAATCATTATTTTGGAACTATAGCTCTGAGCCCTAAGGTGGCAAAAGAAATGTACTTGAGACAAGGTCCATCGCTGTCGATAAGAAGCTTTCATTCAAGTTCCTGAGACAAGACATACACCCATATAACAATAAGGGAGCATGACAGTGCTATATCCTGATCCAATAATGTATAGGAAAACAAAGAAGAAAAAAGAACAATATACAATAAAGTACTAGTGGTATGGGACAAACTAACTACAAAAGATTTAAAGGTGGGAGAACACTGTGGTCTGGTGTCAGAAGGTTCCCTGAACAAAACATTTCCACTTAAACAATGTTTAGACTTTTTTTAAATCCAGAAAGAAAAATTCTTGTGAATACCCATTCACAAAAAAAGACAATTATTTAGAAATATAAATAATCTAGAGGCGGCTAGGTGGCACAGTGGATAGAGCACCAGCCCTGGAGTCAGAAGGACCTGAGTTCAAATCCGGCATCAGACACTTGACAAGTACTAACTGTGTGACCCTGGGCAAGTCACTTAACCCCAATGCCTACCCCTCCCCACCCAAAAAAATATAAATAATCTAAAGTTGTGACTTTCAACCTTTCTAATAAAAAATCACATCCAACATCAGAAATAGATATAGTTATCAGTAGAAATGGAATTAAAGAAGAAGCATTAGAATTCACTTGTCCATAGAATTCACAAGGACCATGGCACACATCAATATGACTTGCAGCTAAAATTTTCCAAATGCATTGTCTCACCTGTTACAATATGAGTTCCCTGAGATCAGGGACTATCTTTTCTATTTGTAATCCCTGGTGTTTTGCACATAGTAAGTGCTTAATAAATACTTTCTTTTTTTCATCCATTCTTTTCATTCTTATAGTGCTTTAAAATTTGGAAAACAAAAACGAAAACAAAACTTTCCTCACAGCACTATGAACTAGGGAGTACAGGTATCATTGTCTCCATTTTACAGATAAGAAAACTGAGGTTCAGAGCAGTTAAGTGATGTGGGCATAAACATATATATAGCTAAGCAAGGTCTGAACCTAGGTCTCCTGCTGCCAACTACAGTGCACTAGGTAGTAAACCACACCACTATTAGAATGAGGTGCTCCTTGTCCAAAGTCTTAGTTCAACAGAGGGAGAGTTTAGGTACAAAGTCCCCATTCCAAAGGTCTGAGCTATCCACTCTGTCCTCACTAAGATGGGGCATGTATTCTTCTGTCATATAGCATAGACACATAGAAACATCCAACTGATCCTTCTTTTATTCTGAGTCTAAAAAACTGGAACCAGGCATCACTAAGCTTCCTGGTCTGTTGTTGTTCATGACCCCATTTGGGGTTTTCTTGGCAAAGATACTAGAGTGGTTTGTCATTTCCTTCTCCAACTCATTTTACAGATGGGGAAACTGAGGAAAACTGAGTTAAGTGACTTGTCCAGGGCCACACGGCTAGTAAATATCTGAGAATGAACTTGATTCTTTCTGACTCTAGACCTGCTATTTTATCCACACAGCCACCTAGCTGCCCTTCCTGGTCTAATCAGGCAAAAAAGTTAGATTGCCTCCTGCAAGGCCATTCCCATTGCCCTCTATCTTCCTGCTATTCCTCTAGAGAATCTCTGAATCCTTCAAAAGGGGGAAGATCAAGCTGATATGGAGGAATAAAACTGAAAACCATCCATCACATCCCTCTGAGAGTAAAAGCACAAATCTAAATAGATATGGAAGAAATCTTGTGTCCTCTGATGTAGGGTCATTCCCGTCCATCAAAATGGCCTCAGGATATGCAGAATTATGTCAGCAAGTCATTTGTGGGATTGGATGAGGTTATCTCTAAGGTCTTTTCCAGCTCTTGATGCTATCTATGATCTAGTCATGTTCTCTTCTAGAGAATGCTGTTCAAAGCTCAAAGCCTTGGGTGCTGGAGAACTTTCCTTCAAGTTGAAGAGATGTTGTGCTGAAGGAAAAAAGAAAGAATGATCTCTGCCCCAGGTTGGTCTGTAGAAAAGAATATATTTTAGCCAGTAAGGTTGCATTGGGATGTGGAAAAGTGATTAGATATACACAATAACAGCCAAGTTGTGCGATGACTAATACTGATGAACAACCCCTTCTCAACCAATACAAGGATCTAAGACATCTCCAAAGGCCTTGTGATGGAAAATGCTATCCACATCCAAAGAAAGAACTATGGAGTTTGAATGCAGATTGAACCATACTATTTACAATGTTTTTTTCTTCTGTTGTGTTTTGTTTCCTCTTTCTGGTGGTTCCTCCTATTGGTTCTAATTCTTACTTATAACATGACTAATGTGAAAATATGTTTAATAGGAATGTATACGTATAGCCTATATCAGATGGCATGACATCTAAGGGAGGGAGGTGGGGAGGGAGAGGGAGAAAAATTTTAAACTCAAAAGCTTATGGAAGTGATTGTTGATAATTCAAAATAAATTAATAAAAAAAAAGAAAAGTGATTAGAATTATTGAGTACATTAAACACCCACCACCTTCCTTCAGGCTGATGAAGATACTGACAGGAGCATTGATTTGAGGACCAAGAATTTTGATACTTTGACATTTCAAGAACCATACACACAATATGAAACTACTTCAAGTCTATAAACATCAAAGATTGAAATAATAGCTCATGTTTACATAATGCTTTAAGATCAACAGAGCCCTTTCTCACAATAACTCTCTGGAGCAGGTAGAAGTATTTTTTATAGATAAAGAAACTGAGGCTCTGCAAAGGTAAGTGACAACCCAAATCAAAGAGGTCCTAAGTGGCAGAGTCAATATTAAAAACCTAGGTGTTCTGATTCCAAATCCAGGATTCTTTCTGCTATAATGTACTCTCTAGTCTCTCTTTCTCTCTGTCTCTGTTTCTCTCTGTACACATATACACACACATACACACACATAAAATACTGGACCTGGAGTCAAGAAGACCTGAGTTCAAATCCAGTCTCAGAGATACTTACTAGCTGTTACCATGGGCAAGTCATGTGACCCTTGTCTGCCTCAGTTTTCTTAACTGTAATGAGGCTAATAATAGCACCTACCTCCCAGGGTAGTTGTGAGGATAAAATGAGATAATATTTGTACAGCACTTAGCACAGTACTTGCACATGGTAGGCACTTCATAAATGCTTGTTTCCCGCATAGATGGCACTTCATAAATGCTTGCTTGCTTCCTTCCTTCCTATTCCATATGAATGAGGAATTCAGGGTCAGAGGGGTCATGGGATTTGCCCATGGTCACAAAACTAGTAGGTGTCAAAGATGGAGTTTGAACTTAGGTATTCTTGCCTCCAAACCAAACACTCTGTCCAGTAAGTCTTTCTGTATGAACTGTATACACTATGAAGTGAATTTATTCAGCCTGCTAAACATAGAACAGTCTGATTCTTCTCCATGACATGCACTGCAAGTGTTCTCCCTGAGAACTATATGGGGAGTTTAGTGTGACCAATATTGGTTGTTGGGGCTCTTTCTTTTCATGGGTTATTTGGATTACAGACACCCAGAATTTCATAAGATTGAATAGAGAACCATGGGGGGAGGGGGATGTCAGCCCCTAGAGAAGTGGAGCATGGTTCTTTTAGGAAGAGCCCTTTTACCTTCTTCATTTAAGAGTGGAGAGAATTACTGGCTGGATAAACCTTGCCATCCAAGTTGGGTGTAAAATCATCAGAGTCTGGACTCCCCTTCATTTTCACCCTATAAATATATACACTGTGCAAACGTCTCTCCCTCCCTCTCTCCCCCCCCCACCACATACACACATACACACACACACACACACACACACACAGAGTGGCTAGACAAGGGAACCTTGGGAAATGAGCAGCTCTGGAGAAATCCAAATAGGGAATATATTGACTTGTAGGGTAACACAAAAAGCCCCTGTTCCTGAGTGAATATAGAAGAAATTTCTGAGGTGCCATGCTCTCTCATCCCTGTGGAGTTCTGTGCCCTGAGCATAAAGGAGACTGGAGAGGTTGGGTCAAAGAAGGGAGGAAGTGGGAAAAATTTGAGAGGAGAGAGAGAGAGAGAGAGAAAGGGAGGAAAGGGAAGTAAAGGAAAGTAAAAAGACAGGGGCAGAAAATAGAAAGGAAGATAAGGGGAAGGGAGAGTAGGAAGAGAAAGGGGGCAGGGGAAGAGAAGTCATATAGCATGGTGGAAAGAGCCATGGATCTGTAATCAGAAAACTTTGTTTCAAAGTACCTGGTGACCTTGGACAAGTCACCTAACTGTGATGAATTTCTGTTTCCTCATATGTAAAATGAGAAATTTGGACTAGAGCATCACTAGTTCTCCTCAGCTCTAAAGTCCCTGATAAAGAAGCGATGTGAAAGTAATCAATTAAGTGATAATGGTAGAGAAGGCTAAGAAAAGCCTCTAGCTGAGGTGACCCAGAGCAATGATGCCAGGTGGGAGTAGGCCTAGAAGGAGTGGCACAGAAGAGTCCAGATAATGAAAGGCTGTTAGGTCCTGGGATTGTAAATAAGCCTGGGAAAATCCCCATCCTGAGTTCATTGGAACTTGGGGTTCCTCAAAGGTGCTCATGGATATATCTTTTTTTTATTACATCTGCTTGTGCCATTCTTTGGTCAACCAGGTGGCAAATAAGGAGTTAATGTCAACCTTCTGTGCCCTGAGCAATTGAAATCCTTCCCCAGGTTTCTAAGTGGAGGCTTAAACTACGTGTGGGAAACCCCTAAACATAACCCTAAGACATTCATGTCACTTCCCTCAAACAAAGACAATATAACATTGTCTTTGGGGTGCGGAGAAACCCTGATCCCTAATCCTGGGTGAGCTGGGGAGCCCAAAGACTGAGCTCTATTGCTTGTGACAGCTGGACATGAATCATTGTCAATACGATTCAGTCGTTGAGCTGCCTCTAGGATCTGCCACACAAACAAAGGGCCAAATGTAGGAAGTATGTACTTCCCTTTTATGCCCGAAACCAAGGCCACAAATCATCAAATAAACATTTATATCACTGTCTTTTGGGGAAACTGGTTGGACTGCCACAGATTCAACAAGCCATTTCTCCAGAGTGCCCAGCATGGCCTCCCAGGACCCTGGCTCCAGGCCTCAATCCTACCTCACAAGTGAGCCAGGTTCCACAGGTGTATCCCTCTGGATTCCAAGTCACCCATGACCGGGGGGGAACAGGGGAGGGAGGGGAAGAGGAGGGGGATATTTACTGTAACATATGATGTATTTCTTTCTCCAGTCTTGTGTACTCTTCCTTCTCATGGGCCCTGTCTTGGCTTTGTGGTGCATTGCTTTGTTATATTTACATTGCTATTTATGGCATCAGTGTCTACAGTATTTGTTTTCCTCTTATGCCTGTTCAGTGTCTTCTTAAAAATAAAAAATCAAAGAATATAATGACAGAAGAAAATGTTGGATGAGATAAAAAGTATCATGTAAACAGAAAGGGCATCACATAAACATGCCAAGTTAGCTAAACCCCAAACACCCAGAGACAAGAAAAGCAAATGGGAAAGTCACCCAAAAAAGCAAGGAAGGATAGCCAAATAAGGGGTCTAAAGAAATAGCACTACTGTATAGTAATAAGATCATAGAATTTGGAGCTGGGGGATTGGGGGGAATAGTGTCAAATCACTGTCTGGCCCCATTATTTTACAGATGAGAAAATGAGACTTTGCCAAGGTCATACAGGTAAGAGCAAAGCTGGGCTGTAAACTCAGGACATCTGTTTCCAGATTGATGCTCTTTCCGCTAACCTATGCTGCCTCCAGACCCCAGGTGGAAAAAAACAGTCCCTTGATAGTAGGATAAAGGAAATAGAGAGACAGACAGACAGAGACAGCAGAGCGGGAGAGAAGAGAAGAGGAAAAAGGAGGGGAGGGGATAGAAAGAGAAACAGTAAAAGTAAGGTAGCTTGTGAATGTCACCTCTGGTGGGAGACTAGAAACAAAAAGAAAAGGTTGAAGGTCAACGACATATGCTAAAGTGGTGAAGGAATCAAGGGACTAATCCTGAGCATTTGACCCACTACTTACCACTTATATGATCTTGGGGAATTCTCTAGGCCTCAGTCAGTCAATTACCATTTATTAAGCACCTACTATGTGTCAGACACTGGGCTAAGAACCAGGGACTCAAAGAAAAGGCCCAGGGTAGGGGGGTGGGGAAGGAGGGAGCAGTTTATATATCCCTGCTCTCAAGGAACTCACAGTCTGTGAAAGGATACAGCTAAACAAGATTTAATATCCCTTCAACTGTAAATCAATGATCCCTCTATTGAGGGGAAATAACTTGTGGATAAAAGAGGTCCCTAAAGATTAGAAAAGGGTAAATTCCCACCTCCTTAGCAGGGAAGAAAAGATAATTAAGGTAATTATACCCTGCCTACTTAGCCTCAATACCTAGGGAGACATTAGAATAAATTATTCATTAATTTTCAGTCGCCTAGAAGATCCTTAACATAGTAATTGACTTGCCTCTGAGAAAAGTCGATAGTACTGGAACAAATTAAATTTTCACTGAAGATAAAAAGATGAAAAAGACAACCCTCAAAGAGCTTATCATCTAGTATGGTATAGGAGGGGATAAGGCATGTACACAGAGCATAAGTGTAATAATTCAAATGCCACAACAGTTATGAGAAGGGAATAAAGGATCAAGAGGTCACTACTGGCTATGGGGGTAAGGGAGGCTAGTTGAAGGAAGTGCCATTTAAATCACTCCTTGAAGGATGGGTAAGATTTCAATCGGTGGAGGTGGAGAGAGTGCATTCCAGACATATACAATGACATGAGAAATAGCCCAATGGTGGTGTGTTCATTTGGGAAACTTCACGTAGTCAAGTTCAACTGGAATGTAGAATGCCTGAAGAGGGAGAGCATGAAATTGGGATGAAAATAAAGGATAAAGGCATGTTATTGGAGGCTAACAATGCCAAGCTATGGTGCTTGCATGTTATTCAAAAGGCAATGAGGAGCCATTGAAAGTTTTTGAGTGGAAGAATGATATGATGAGAACAGTGGATTGGGAAGGTGAATCTAGCAGCATTGCCAGATTAACAGAGGTGAAGACCTGCTAGGAGGAAATTGAAATATTCTAAGAGACTGATAATAAGAGCTTAAACTAGGATGATAGCAGTGGGAAAGATTGCTATTTTCTCATGTCTACTATCTTGTGAGGAATGATGTCCTCATTAGATTGTGAGCTCCTTGAGGGCAGGGACTCCCTTTTGCCTATTTCTATACTTCTAATACTAAGTGCAGTGCCTAGCACATAGTAGGCATTTAATAAATATTTACTGACTGACCCACTGACTAATATGAGATGTATTTCAGAGTCATAGTTGACAAGAGTGACCAACTAATTTGGCACAGAGGGAAAAGGAGGGAGCAGAGTTAGAGAGGACTCAGTAGCTCTTTTTGTCTCCAGCCTGTGCAACTGAGCAAGTAGAAATACTGTTAACGTTAGCAGTTACTGATTTTGCTTGTTTAATTTACTGGTTAACATTTATTGGTTGATCAGTAATGTGAAATAGTGGAGAGTTTGCCTTGGTGCTGGAAAGACCTGAATTCAGGTCCTGCTTCTGACACATATTGGCTATGTAGTCCTAGGCAAGTCCCTTAACCTCTCAGTGCTCTAGCCAACTCTCTAAGACTATAATCGCAGAAGGAAAAAAAAATGCCAAACTGTATTGGTATAGGAAGCTTCCTCGTCTGAAAGTTTCGTACACCAATGAAGTCACAGGATGAGTCAGTATCCCCTATTTATCGACTGGGAAGTCAGGTGGAAAGGCAAGTTTTGGAGGGGGGAAATGATAAAATATAATGAGTCCCAATACCGTGCAAAACTGAGAGAGGACTTTGAAGAGAAACCTTGGCAAATGCTCGCATTTGAAATGTCTCTTAAGTTGAAGGGGTTGCTGTTGACAGATCTCTATGTTGACCTAAATTTCTGATGACAAGAGTGAACCAACAATCCACCCTCGCAATGACCCAGCATGGTTATTCAATTGGACAAATCCAAACCTACAGCTTTCAGCACTTTGATGGTTCACCTGCACTTTTGAGGCTGAAAGAGCAGGTTTGACCGGTAAGGTCACGGGAAGAAGGAAATGCCAACATCCCCACACCTGTGAGGACAACACGACTATCTGGCTCTATGCACATCATCTCCTATCCAGCAGTAAAACTGCCATGACAAAAGTAGATTTCTGCTTGCCATATATATGTTGAACTACAATGCTGTGCTAAAATAACGAAAGTAATAAGGATTTACTAAATACTTACTATGTGCCAGGCAATGTGCTGAGTGCTTGGAATACAAATATAAGAAAAAAGAAAGGTGGCTCCTTTCCCTCAAGAAGCTTTCATTCTAAAAACAATGCATAAAAGATGGCTGCAAACTAACTTGGGGATGGGTTGGGGAGCAAGGAAGAGAAGGAAGGTTGGAAAAGTCAGGGGAGTCAGAAGCAAAGCCAGGAAAGGAATGAAAGGGAAAAAAAAATCTTACACATAAGAAGTTGAATTAAAATTTGTCATGAAGTCTCCAATATAATGTAATGGAAATATTGTACTGGCAGTCAGGAGACTTGGTTTATGGTCACAACTCTGCCTGTAACTCACTGTGTGACCCTGGGAGAATCCATCTACCTTCATGGCACTCAGTCTCTTCATCTGTTAAATGAAAGAGCTTTTCATTAAATGGTCTCTAAGTTCCTTCACCTCTAAATGTCTATGATTCCAAGTGCCACATTTTGATCAGGTTTTTTTTTCTTCTCTGGGAAGAACATTTTTATGGGATGATTCTGTTGTCCAAACTCTAGTGAACTGTTAACTGTTGTGAAATACATTCAAAGGTACACTGAGACTTAAGTGCTGGTTATCTAAGGAGTCTGCCTAATGAAATTGTGGTAGAACACGTCATCAGCAACAACAATTAAAAAAAAAAAGCAGATGGTATCAGAGCTGGCTACAAAAACTAGTCTGAAAATGTTCCAAGTTTGATATAAAACTTCCCATTTCACAATGAATGGAATTGTTTTGGGAGAATACATAGGACAGTAAGAAAACAAAAGCTACCAGTTCTTCAAGAACAAATTGTTTCAATGGAATGACTCCATCCAAAGATATGGTAACCCATTGGACTGGGTTACCTGACCAAGATTATAGCGCTTTCTCCATGGATATATGGCCTGTGTGTCATTTATATGCCTTTGCCCCTCATTTCCCACACTTTGAATCATAGAGTTGAGGTCATCAGAGGTCATCTAATCTAATGTCTCACCATTTTAACATACCTTTTATAGCATCCCTGAACTCTACAGTATCCAGCTCCTGCTGGAGCACTTCTGGTGGCGTTAAACTCATTGTTTCACAAGGCAACCCATTCTATCATCAGACAGTTCTACCTGTTCCACCTAAAAACCTCCATATCTGCCTCCCCATTGGTCCTAACTCTCAACAGAAACTGTGAAGTAAAGCGACAATAAATGACAGTTTCAATTAATTCAGCCACTGTTGGCTGATTTGGAAGGTCAAGAAGAAATAGAGTGAGTCACACTCCAACAAGAATTATTTCAGATAACTGGGCTGCTTCAGCGCAGTACTCATTCCTCAATATCACAGAGCATTAATACCAAGCACCTGAATTTCCACAGCAAACTACTGAGTTGCTATAAAACTGTTTTGCTTCATGGCCAAAAAAACCACAAGAGCCTGTAGGGTTGTTGTTGCCTTACAGTCTCTGGAAAGGACTCAGCACTCCAATAACAATATTACAAGTTAATCATTAAAAGAGTTTGTCTGTTTTTGTCTGGGGACAATACATTTTGATCTTTGTCCTGCCTCTATAAAGATGAATGGCTCAGTCCCACATAAGGTAAGCTCAGGGAGCTGTTTGTATCCATACAGCGACTCGGAAGGCATGACCGTGCCCCAAATGCTGAGAGGCTTGATATTGTTCATCTATGTAGATGCACACTGAGAGGAGGGAAAACTACTAGGCTCTAACAGAAAATCCAAGTTGTCCTTTTCAATCAAGTCACTAGTACGACTCATATAGTGAAAAGGTCATTGGATTTAGAGACAGAAGACTTGGGTTTGAATTATGGATCTCTGCTAGGTCACTTATATGACTCAATAAGTCTTTGACTTGGATTCCTCACCTGTAAAAAGAGGAGATTGTATTGTCCCATCCCTTTCTAATGACCAGTGTCTCTCTCTCTCTCTCTCTCTCTCTCTCTCTCTCTCTCTCTCTCTCTTCCCTCTCTTTTTTTCAAAATAATCTCCTGAAAAAGCAGGAACATTCTAAAAGACCCTTGTGCTCTGCCACAATACAAAGCCCCATCTAAGTCCATGCAGCATTAGAATCATTCCATGCTTCAACTAAATATATGGATAAAGCAAATTTGCCTTCCACTGATATGCTGCCACACAGGCACCCTACAATTAACCTGTGGTGGCTTATACAGGATATCAGAATATTTCCCAACAGGAGTCTTCACTAACTATTGCCCCCTTAGGCACCATTAATGATACTCTTCAATCTTTTTTTTTTCACTTTTAATAAACATTTTATTTACTGACCAACAAAGTAGTTCTAAAACTCTAGCTTCTGGAAGAACCACTTGTTTTTGCCTGTCTTGTATCTTTCTTCAAATTTGACCTTGGCCTCCCTCCTCACCTTACGTTTTAGTGCAGGGTCATAGAACACATCCTTGTTGACAACTGTTTTGTCCAACGGAATATCCACAGAGCATCTGGTGGGCATGAGGTGGTTGTAGTTATAAACTTTCACAAAGGACTTGATTTTTGATCTCTTGGCAATCTTCTTTTTGCCCATTGCTGCAGTCACTTTGCGAGGGTAGCGGTCAATACCTGCCACCAAGGCAAGGCTGTAGGGCCTGTCGGAGGTCCCATCATCAATGTTCTTGACGATGACGGCTTTGGGCCCGGAGTACTGCCCGGCCAGGACCAGCACCACCTTCCCGGGTTTCATGAACTTGCCCATTTCGACACGAAGCGGGTCGCTTCTGGAGCCAAAAGGTGATACTCTTCAATCTTACAAAGACATATGTGCCTCCACTTTTGCCAACCCTAGATGCTGTGGGCTTTCCTTGAAATGTCTTTATGTCATTTTGTGATTTAAACTCTGAATTCTGGAGGTTTCTGCAACTTCCCTAGGCTTTGAGATTAGGCTTTCTGTGCTGGCTTTAAGAAGGGGGAATTGAGAGAATGGACTGTACTCCACTAAGCAGCTTAATGTAGTTTTAATTCCTGTTGTCATTGAAGCTTTCATCTTGTCCAATGGCATTTCCTACATAGCAGTCCCCGATGGGGAAATGTTGAGCAACTCACCAAGCAATGATTATTTATGATTTTGATGGAACCTGCTAGTTCAGCCACAGAAGAGCAGCTGGACATATCCTCAGAGCTGTAGGTTTGAATGCGTTGACTTGAATAATCATGTTGTGTGATTGCTAGAGTGGGCTGTTGGTTCATTCTTTTCATCAAAAGTTTAGGTCAGTGGAAAGTTCTGTCAACAGCAACCACTTCAACATAAGAAGCATTTCAAATGTTTGCAAGGCAATGAGAAACTATTCACAGATGTCATTCTTCAACAGTCATCTATGCTGGCTTTGCAAAGTGTTGGGGCTCATTCTCTTTCACCCATAAGAGGCCTGTGGTTATATTCCCTGTGATCTTAGCAGAAGAGCCCTATAAAAGAAAACAGTAAGACAAACCCAAGAAGATTAAAGAAAGAGGCCGCCTTGAATTAGTAGCAAAAAGTGATTTATTTTAAAACTCCAAAACACTAATAATTAGAAAAATACAAATTAAAGTAACTCTGAGGTTCTACCTCATGCACATCAGATTGTCTGCAAAGTGGACAAATATGGAAAATGATGGAAGTTGTAGGGGTTACGGGAAATAGGCACATTAATACACTGTTGGTGAAGCTATGAATAGGTACAGCCATTCCAGAAAACAAGTTAGAACTATACCCCAAAAGTTACTAAAGTGTGCATGCCCTTTCCCTGTGACCCAGCAATACCATGACTAGGCCTATAACCCAAGAAGATAAAAGAAAAAGGAAAAGGTTCTATATATACATATATATGCATATATGTACATGCATATGTGTATATATTTATTTATTTATTTATAGTAGCTCTTTTTGTGGTAGCAAGAAACTGGAAACTAAAGGGATACTCAGTTGGAGAATGGCTGAACAAATTGTTGAATATTAATGTAATGGACTACTATTGTGCTATAATGAAGAAAAAAGAAATGAAGACAGGTTCAAAAAAACCTAGGAAGATTTCTATGCAAAGTAAAGTGAAAAAAAAAAAACCAGAAAACAATTTATTCTCTAACTTCAATATTGTAACAAGTCAATTTGTTTCTTTAAGTAAGTTTTCATTGATATTTTCTGTTTCTTACATCACCATAGTTATTCCATGTAACCCATCCCTTAACTTTCTCCAAGAGTCATTTCATATGGCAAATAATACTTTTTAGAGAGAAAAAAAATAACATAACTGATCAACACATTGAAAATGTTCGCAATGTCTACACCTGTGGATCTCCTATCTCCACAGTGTGGTAGGTTGGGGGTGTCTTCATATCTCTTCGTTTGAGTCCCACTTGGTTTTTATAATTTTATCACATTTACTTTGGGTTATTTTGCTGTGTCATTGTTCTTTCCATTTACATTGTTGGAGTTGCTGTGTGTATTCATTTCTTGGCTATGTTTACTTTACTCTGCATCAGTTTATATAGTTTTTCTAAGCTTCTCTGTATTCATCACAGACTTTATTTTTTATAGTATGGTAATTTTCTGTATATTCATGAACCACAGCTTTATTTCCTCTTAATCTGTGTTCCCTTCTTTCTCTTGTCTCAGTGTTATTGCTACCATATTTTACTGTTGTTTAGTAGTGTCCAACTCTTTGTGACTCCATGGATCATACTGTTTATGGGTTTTTTCTTGGCAAAGATACTAAAGTGGTTTGCCATTTCCTTCTTTAGTGGATTAAGGCAAACAGAGGTTAAGTGACTTGTCCATGGTCACAAAGCTAGTAAGTATTGAGTTTGGATTTGAGTCTTCCTGACTCCATGCCCAATGCCCTAACCACTGAACCATCTAGCAGCCTATAACTGTACTAAATAACAGTGAGGAGTGGACATCTTTGCTTCACTCCTCATTTATTGGAAAAGGTTCTAGTGTATCTTGATTGCCTGTGATACTTGCTTTTGGTTTCAGCTAGATGTTTTTTATAATGTTAAGGGTCTGTCTACGGCTATGCTTTGTATGATTTTTAGCATAAAGGAGTGTTGTATTTTGTCAAAACCTTTTTCTTTATTGAGATCATCATCAGTTTGGGATATTTTGATTTTTAATGTGATTTCAATGACTGTTTTCCTAATGTTGAACCATCCTTGCATACCTAGTATAAATCCTGTTTGATCAAAAAGAATTTCTTGGATAATATAACCTGATAGGATTTTGCTTAAAAATTCTGAGTCAATGTTTATGTGTTTTATATTTCCCTGGTTTAGGTATGAGGACTATATTTGTCTCATAAAAGGATTCTGGTAGGATGCTTTCTCAATTTTTGAGAATAACTTGTAAATTATGGTTATTAATTGTTCTTTAAAAGTTTTATAGAGTGGGCAGGTAGATGGTGCAGTGGATAGAGCACTGACCCTAGATTCAGGAAGACCTGTGTTCAAATCTGGCCTCAGACTAGCTGTGTGACCCTGGGCAAATCACTACACCCTATTGCCTCATTCCCCTCCAAAAAAAAAGTTTTATAGAGTTCCCCCTTGAATCCATCAGGACCAGGAATTTCTTTTCTTTGTTAGTCATTTTACAGCTAAATCTATTTCCTTTTCTGAAATTGGACTATTTAAGATTTTTATCTGGTCTTCTGAAACTTTGAGTTTTTTATATTTTTAATATTATTATTTATAACATTATTATTTTATATTCTTTTTATATTCTTGTGTTTTTGGTTTTATTCACATTTAACTGTGCATGTTATATGCATAATTATTTTTTTTCTTTTGGGTTTGCTATTTCACCTTTTTTATTTTATTAGTCTTTTCCAAAAACCAGCTTTTAGTTCAATTTATTATTTCTATAGATTTTTTTATTTCCAATTCATTTATTTCTCCTCTAATTTTCAGTATCTTCTCTTTTGTTTATTTTAGGTTTTTTTTTTTGTTTGTTGATTTTCCAATTCTCAAAAATGCATATTCAGGTCTGTAATTCTTTTTTTTTTTCTATTTTGTTAATGTATGTTTGCAACATGATCCCAGGAACTTTAGTATATTGTTTCATCATTATCTTTTTCTTTTACACAGTTATTCATTGTTTCTATCATTTGTTCTTTGATTCACTTATCATTTAAGGTTTTGTTGTTAAGTCTCTATTTGGGCCCATATCTTTTATTTGTGGTCCCTCTACCAATTCCTATTTTTATCAGGTTAACTATTTCTGCCTTTTTATATTTGTTTCTCCAGAAATTTGTTCAGTTCTATATTTTCCTTTTTATCTGTTAGACCTATCCAAAATTAATAGGATATTAAAGCCTCCTCTCACTATTATTTTACTGTCTATGTCTTCTTGAAAGTCAGATGTTTCCTTTATGAATTTGGGTGCTAAGGAATTTGAAACATGTAAGTTTATTGCTGGTATTGTCTATAGTTCAGCATAATATAGTTTCCTTATTTATCCCTTTATTTATTTTTTGAAAATTGGTTTTTGCTTTAGCAAAATAGCTTTAGCTAATAGCATGATGGCAGTTTCTGCTTTTTTGGATGCAATTGATGCATAGTAAATTTATTTTCCATCTTCTCAGTTCTATTTCACGTGTCTTTTTTTAATGTGTTTCTTGTAAGCAACAGATTGTAGGGTATTGTTTTCTTTTCCAATTTGTCATTCTTTTTTCATTTAACTGGATAACTTAATCCATTCACATTTAAAGTTATGATTACAATTATGTTTTCTTGCATGTTTCTAAAGGTTTTTTTCTTCTCAAGTTATGATTTCTCTCATTTCTCTCATACACACACACCACACATACACACACACATACTTCTACAATAAACAAAGTATAACGTTCCTCCAGTTACTTTACTTTAATCTTCTTTTAAAGTGGCCTTTTCCCCACTGGCTCTATTCTTCTCACCTGAGATACCCTCTTATTGTTTGTTATCTTTTTCACTTTATGGTTTTATGTATTAGTACCTTTTTCTTTCCTTCTTTTATTTGTTTTCATATTTCTTCTCCTTTTTTCCCCTCAAATAGATTACCCCATCCTCTCCTTCCTTTCAGCTGGTTCTATTGTTTTTTCATTTTTGTGCTCCTTTCCAGAAAGTATTTTTCTCACTCTTTATTGTCATCTTCTCATTCTGTATACTCTAGACATGAATTCCTGATTATGACCCTTATAATTATCTACTCTCTCTATTTTCTCTGAAAACTTTCAGAGTATTCATTCTAGGTTCTCCCTTCTAGGAGCTTTCTGCCATTGCCCAGCAGAGTTTGCCTCAGGGATTCCCTTTTCCACTGTGTCTAACTCCAAGAACAATGCCAATGTTTGCAGTTGTCAGAGAAGACATTTCCCCGTGTAAAGTCGCTCTGGATTATGCAGCCCACCTATATGCAACCCATTGACCTATACCTTCCTTTGTTTATGTATTTGCCTCAAAATCTTCCTGTGTCCATGCTCTCTCCTCTAGGTTTCAGTTGTCTCCAGGGGTTCCATCCTCCTGCCCCTCCCCACCACACACACATGCCAATGTAGATAAGTAGACTTCAAGCATTAAATTGTTTAGACCTCATTCACTGCAAGTTCCCCATTACCTCTTATTAGTGGTTTTTTTTTTTTTTGGTTGGGCAATGGGGGTTAAGTGACTTGCCCAGGGTCACACAGCTAGTAAGTGTTGTGTGTCTGAGGCTGGATTTGAACTCAGGTCCTCCTGAATCCAGGGCCGGTGCTCTATCCACTGCACCACCTAGCTGTTCCCCCCATCACCTCTTATTGACTATCTCTCTTGACCCATAGGAGCATTCATCAGTAGAACTGCCTCCCACCTCCAAAGTAAGGTCTCCTGCCTTTCTCTCTCCGTTTTCAATCTTTCCCCCTTCCTCCTCACCCAATCTCGTATAGGTTCTTCTCTTTTTGAGACCAGAGGTCACCTTCCTCTCATGACTAGCCCTTAATTTACCCCAGGTGCACCACCACTCTATGTCCCTGCTCCCCCCTATTTTATGTACCTTCCCTTGTCCTAATGTCCCACAAAAAAAAAAAAAAGCATTGATTCATCTGTAGTCAGTTTGTCATCAGGTTCTGTCCATAATGCTTTCTGTCTGCATTTTAACTGTTACCTCTACCAGATTTCTACCTTCACTCCTGTCTCATTGTGTACATTTAAAAGAAGTCTCTTACTGGTCTGTCTGTTGTCAGTGTTGCTGTTACTGTCCTTGCCTGCTACACTTATTCACTCTTCCTATATTTCTATTATTTAGAGTATTTGAGAAGCAAGTAATTTCTTTAATTCTAGTTTTCTTTCTAAAAATGTTTCAAACTCTTCTTTATTATTGAGCATCATCTTTTTTCCTGTATGGTTAAACTCAAATTTGCAGGGTAGATTGCCCTGGCCTGCATCCTGAGTTCCATTGCTTTTATTATTCCTTTCTCTCCTAAATTTTCTAGAAGGTCCAGAATAGTCTTGAATTATTTGACTGTCTTTTCCTTTGTATTTGAAGGTTTTTCTCCTAATGGCTTACAGAACTTGTTTCTGAAATGAATTGTTAAATTTAACCACTATTTGTTTTGGAGTTTGCAGTCTTAAGTCGTTGGGGTTTTTTTTTTCCCCTAGAGGTGATCTAGAGATTCTCTTAATTGGAATTTCATTTTCTATGTTCAGAAGTTTGAGCAGTTCTTTTCTATTATTTCCTGCATTATAGTGTTAAGGCTTTTTTGTCCTGTCATATTTTTCTGGAAGACCTATGATCATTATGTTGTTTCTATTCATCCTATCTTCAAGATCAGTAAGTTTTACTTGCATAGTTAGCATATCTAGAGGCCATATTTACTTTTATTGTTATTGGGGTTTTTTCTGTTGATTTATCTTTTTATATTCAAAATCTTTTAATTTTCTTCTTCCTGAAATCATTGGTAACTTTAATCTTCCCCTCCCTTCCTCACCCTGTTTCCCTATCCCTCACTTTCTGACTTCTTCCCTTCTGACTGTGATTTCCTTAGGAGTTAGATCTCAAAGCTTCTCAGCCTCCTCCCATACTGAGCAATTAATTCATAGTTTACCATCCTAGGTCTCTGCCCCAAGTGACTTTTGAGCTGTCAGAACTATCCCCAGCTTGATCTTATGCTTTTTCCCTCAGACTTGTTGGAGTGCTATACAGCTCCCCATATGGATGGTATCCTAATCCTCAATTTTCTGGACTAGGACAGGCAGTTTTTGCAGCAAGATTTTCCCTGGCACTAGTATTTCAGAGTTTGGTGGCACTGGTGCTATAGGGTTGCAGCCTCCAACAGGCTTTTGGTACTGAAGGGCTATGGCCAAGCTGGCTGTCATGGTCCAAGGAAACTTCATAAATTATATAATATAATATTATATATTATAACATTTATCTGTAATGTTATAGGTGATATTATAATGTTATTGATCATCTACAGTGTGTGATTCTCTACATCTATGTGAATAAGGAATTAAAGATGGGTTCAGGTAGATGGTACTAAGAATTCTTAATAAGGTAGCTGGCTGCTTCCCTATTGAAAAGAAAAAGGGAGGGCTAGAGATCAAGGATGCTGGGGGTCTTGCAGACTTCACAGTCCCATGTTCCCCAAGGAGATGCTCCTGGATTTTGGTCCCATCTGCTCCGTGGACAGGTACCCTAGAAAAATCTCCAGACAAGTTCTCTTCCTGGGACAAAATGATCCTAAATATAACTTAAATAAACTTCAAGGAGAAGTAAATCATTTTGCTATTGCTCATTTATGTTTCTTAAGAATGCATTGATTATAGTAGATGTTTAGTAAATATTGAGCATACTTGGAATAAATTTGTCAACATCTTGCAGGCTACTAGAAGTACTGATGCTGGTCAAGTTATTTATCTCTGTTTGCTTCCATTTCCTCAACTGTAAAATAGAGCTAATAATAACACTAATTTCACAGGGTTGTTCTGAAGATCAAATGAGAAAATATTTGTATAGTGCTTGGTACGTAGTAGGCACTATATAAATGTTAGCTGTTATTATTATTATTATTATAATAATGAGACAATGTGCCTTGAGTACAAGCATCAAAACAGAAAGTTCAATAGGAGCTAGGTAACTGTAAAAATCTAAAAAGTTCAATTTACTCCTAGTTATTAATGACAAATACAGGCAAAAAAAAATTCCTCAAAACAAATAATTGATCTTACTAATTGCAATATGATCCAGACCCTAACTTACAGCATCTTTGGCCGTTACAAGTACATATAGGCCTGTGTTCTGTTTCCCCAATGAGATTATAAATTTGTTGAGGGAAAGAAAAATATGCCTCATGCATTTTTGTGCCCCCAGAGGTTAACAAAATACCCTTCACATAGTAGACACTCAATAAATGCTTGTCAATTAATTGATTTAACTGATGTATTGATATACAAAGATTCTGAGTAAGCCCAAGAAAGGCAAATGGTTCAGTGTATTCCAAGTCTGGCCAAAGTACAGGAAGAATAATGCTGCTTTTAATGTTGTTGCTTGCATTAGTCCTAAGTTAGTGAGTAAATAAACTCTGGTCTGCACATCTGGTAATCCAATGACTTTCATGAATATTAAATACATATTTTAAATATTTGAAGAATGTTGCCAAGTATTTTTTTAAATAATCATTAACACACACAAAAAAAAACATAGAATGTCCTAAAGTTTGAGTTAGCATGGTCTAATAGAAAGAACAATCATCTAGATGTCAACAGGAAAAGCTTAGCTCCATCTAGCACTAACTACCCTTTCTGTAAATGGGGGTTAATATTTTCAACCCTACCTATCTTAACAGATAGTTATAAGAAATGAATAAAGTCATAGATTTAAGGGGGGAGAGACCTTAGATTTCATTTAGTCCAATCTCTTCATTGTACAAATGAGGAAACCAAGGCCCATAGAGAGTAAGTCAAAAAGTATTTATTAAGCACCTACTTACTATATGCCACATCCTGTGCTAAGCACTAGGGATACAGAGAAAGGCAAAAACAAACCCCTGTCCTCAAGTTCAAAATCTAATGGGGAAACAACATGCAAACAGCTGTGTACAAACAAGATATATGTAACATACATAATATACATCTGTATCGATACATGTGTGCATACTGATACATATATATACACACGTGTATATACTTATGTATACATATTTATTCTCAAAGGCATTAACATTAAGGAGAACTATGAAAGTTTTCTTGCAGAAGGTAGGATTTTAGCTGAGATATGAAGGAAGCCAGAAGGGAGAAGTGGGAGGGAGAGAATTCTAGGCATGGGGGCCAACCAGTGAAAATCTATAGCATCAGGAGATGGAGTGTGTTGTGCAAAGAGCAGCAGAGGCGAGAGTCACTGGATCATACAGGGAAGGAAGGTACAAGAAGAATACTGGAAAGGTAGGAAGGGTCCAAGTCATAAAGGGCTTTTAAAACCAGAAATATATATGATCCTAGAGGGATAGGGAGCCACTGGAATTGATTGAATGGGGGGAGGTGACATGGGCAAACCTGCATTTTAGAAAGATCAATTTGACAACCAAGCGGAAGATGGACTTGAGTGGGGAAAGTCTTGAGGCAAGGAGACCAACCAGAAGGCCAATAGCCTGAGTGTGAGTTGATAAGAACCTGAATTAGGGTGTATCAGTGTCAGAGGACAGATGGAGGTCTATACTAGGGGTCTTATGGAAGTAAAATAGATAGGAATTGGCAGTAGATTGGATGGGGGAAGCGAAGTGTGGAGTCATGAAAGACACCTAGGTTGCAAACTTATATGACTGAGACAATGGTAGGTACCCTTGATAGGAATAGGAAAGTTGAGAAGAGCAGAGTGTTCTAGAGAAAAGATAATGACTTAAGTTTTGGACATATTGAGTTTAAGATGTCTACTAGGCATAAAGTTTGTATAACAGGTAGCTGAAAGTGAGAGACTAGAGATTAGTCCTGGATAAATAGATCTGAGAATACTCTAAATAGAATGACAATTGAATCCATGAGACCTGATGAGTTCTCCAAGAAAGTATTTTATAGAAAGATGAGATAACCCAATGTGTTGAGAATTCTTCTTCTGGTATTTTTAATATTTTCTGGTCACCAGTGTAACCAGTAGACTGGCCATGTGTTACATCTCCCTTGCTACATGACTGGCCCTCCTTTCCATCATACACCACCTTGGCAATCTTTTATAGCACTTTTTGGGCACACGATGCCATTTGATGACACAAGCCATCAGCAAGAGAGAACAAATTGGGACTAAATCTGTGAAACTACAGAACCTCCCATCACCTCACTATGCTCACTAGTCTGAATGCCCGTTCTTAACATCGTTCTTCTCCATTATATAACTATAATTCATGGAACATATGAACAAGCAAGTAGACATTTATTAGTGCCTTTATGTGCCAGGCATTATGTTTGGTACTGGTGATAAAAAGAGAAAGATGAGAGTCCCTGCCCTCATGGAGCCTATATTCCACAGGGAAACCAACATTTATGTAAGCATATTTTTGTCGTTGTGTATGTACAGAACATATGTGTAAAATAAATACAAGGTAATTTGGGGAGGGACTGGGAAGGATCAGAAAAGGGTTCATATTTTTTTTTAAATGGTGCTTGAACTAACTTTGAAGAAAAAAAGGGATTCTCAGAGGCAGAATGAATGCATTCCAGGCATAGGTAGGGAGTGGGCAAAGGAGAATCAAAATTACACATGACCCAGAGGGCAATGGAAAAATCCCATACTCAAGTAAAGGAAATGTTTAAATTCTCCAGTGCTAAGCCTTGCCGTTATGAGAGTTGTGGATTCTGGCTTGCCATTTAACCTTGGGCAAGTCACTTAACCTCTCTGAGCCTCTGTTTTGTCATCTGTAAAGTGGGTGTAGTAATACTTGTACTACCGATCTCATAGGGTTGGTTGTAGGAAGCCGGAGCAGGGGGAAGAGGGGGAATAAGGGTTATCTTAAAGCACTTCAGAATTATTATTTTTTTTAAAAAATGATTGTTACTGGGAAAGGCAGTGTCAGACCAGACTTTGTATGACAGACCAAGTAACACTAACCACAAGGCAGCCCTTTCCCCCAATCCATCCCCTACACACACACACACACACACACACACACACACACACACACACACACACACACAAAGAAAACCAGTGAAACAGTCTGAAGGCAACAAGTTATCAATACTTTGCCATGCTTTGCCATCTAGCATATGGACCCAAGGAAATAGCGATAAACACAGGAATCCACAAACATATAAAAAATGAATTAAGATAAAACAAGAACCCTTACCACTTAATGAGGGAGGTTTATGAATGTAGATTCAGGACAATGACTCAGAAACATGATTACCTTATCATAAACTTTAGTTGATAGACTTTCATTTCTAGAGAAGCATGGCTCCAACCTTCTTGACCTACCTCCTGCCTGTTTTTTTTTTATTCCTTCTTTTCTTTCCCCAAGATTATTAGACCTGTAAGGCCAGTAAAAAAGAAATGTATGCCACCTCAGTTCTGTTCTTTCTGTCTAAAAGAACATCTGCATTATGTCAAACACTCAGGTTATATCTGTTCTGTGACCAACTTCCAGGGTCATTGCAAGGCATAAGAAGAAAGAAGAAAAGTAATAGTTGGCAGTTGGGTAGCAATTTAGGATTTACAATGCCCATTCTATATACTACCTCACAATAATGTTGTAAGATAGGTATGCCAGGCATTATGGTTCCCATATTACAGATGAGGAAACTGAGGCTCATCAAAGTTAAGTAAAAACTTAACCATGTGTGAGGCTCATCACACATAGTAGTGTCAGAGGCAGAATTCAAACCCTGGGGCTCCTCCTGACTCCAGGTTCAGACTTCTCAGTGTTCCACACTGCTTCTACAGAGATACTAAATATCTTTGCCACACTAACCAGCAGTGTCCTTTACCTAGCTCACTGGGAAAGAAAAGAAACTGGAAGTGCAGATTATCTACTTAGCCTGGTTCCTCTTAGCCTGATCTTTTCTCTTTCACCTTTATCTTCTTTCATACAAGTGAAGAAGAAAGGGAGAAAAGAAGGAAGGAAGGAAGATGGTGGGAGGAAATGAAGGGACAGAGAAGGGGAAATGTTGCTAGATGTGAAATTCCATGAGATAATGATAACACTTTTATGTAGCATTCATATCCACTAAAGTCTTCCTCTGATGCCTCACCAAAGGGAAGAAATGACATGTCAGCATAGCCCAATCTCTGGCAGATCCTAGTGATCTAGGAAGGCTCCAAGTATAAGCCTAGCAGTGGACTGGAGATGTGGGTCACCTAAGTCCAGTCAGGAACATCACCACAAGGCTGAATAAAGGGTAATGAATTTTTGAGCTACAGCAACCAACAAAGACCATGGTTGCCATCACTGAAAATAGAGGGAGCACCTACACCAATTAATTCATAGATGCTGTAAGTATTGATATGTATAATATTTTATAGCCAGAATTCATTTTTCATATATATCATCTCATTTGATCTTTGTAACAGCCCCAAGGTTGGCTGGATTGGTCTTATTATCCTTGTTGACAGTTTGAGGAAAATAAGGCTCAAAGTGATTTAGTACCAACTTGCCTTAGGTCACACAGCTTGAAAGTGGCAAAGTTAGGATTGAAACCCAGGTGTTCTAACCCCAAGTCTAGTTATTTGCTTGACTAAGCTCGCTTATTCATTGTTTGTTGTTTCAATCATCTCTGACTCTTTGTGATCCCATTTGGGGGATTCTTGGCAAAGATACTGAATTGGTTTGCCAACTCATTTTACAGATTTTCGAGGGAACTAGGGGCAAACAAGGTTAAGTGACTTGTTCAGGGCCACCCAACTAGTCTGAGGCCAGATTTTGAACTTGTGAAGATGAGTCTTCCTGACTCTAGGCCTGTCGTACTATCCAGCTGAGCCACCTAAATCTGAAGTAGCAGGTATTTGACTACTCAGAATCCCTCCCGTCTCCCCCCTTTTTTCTGTCGTCTACTTAAATGCCTAGGTCCCAGAAACTAAAGAAGCAGTTTTAATTTCAAGAGATTTAGTCAATCACAGATGATAGGATGACTGTAAGATCCCAGGATTTGTAGTTGAAAAGGTCCTAGAGGGCATATAGGCCCACACCCTCATTTAGAGATGAGTACACTGAGGCCCTGAGAGGTCCACCATCTCTTCCTCCCCCCAAACCTTAAAAATGATTCTAAATTGGGAGTTCCAGAACTACAGGTGTATGTATGTGTATGTATATGATGGATACATATGAATGAAATGATCTAAGTGTGTGTTTATATACAGATATAAACTACTTATAGTGATAACTATGTATATGTGTATTGGGTATGTATGATATCTTCTACCTTTTTTGTATAGGGATAGGGACTGATGATTTCATTGGTAAACTTGAGAGCAGTCTTTTGACTCTTTTTGTATCTTCAGCTGTTAGCCCAGTGCCTGGCAGATAGTAGGCACTTAATGCAAGTCAAATCTTCTCTGCATTTAGAGTCCTAGAGGTTACCTGTTGCTTTTAGAGGGTAAATAGCTTGCCCAGAGTCACATAGACAGTATATACCAGAGGCAGAACTTGAACCCAGGTCTGCCTGGCTTTCAAGGTTTGCTCTCTCCCTATCCTGGTGGCAGGTGCAGAATGACTATTATAGAATGTTAGAGGAAGGGAGGAAACACACACCCATTAGTCACTTACTGTGTACCAGGCACTGTGTTGGCATAACAGAAGGATGTTCTAACATACGATAATATTTTCACATTTCTTAAGCAGTCTGTCCATGAAAAAAAAGCTGTTAGATATTAGATCTAACATTTCACTCAATCAGATCGTTCTATCAATAGTAGCTCAATACACACCTGTGGAACATCTATCTGGGAAAGAGCCACAGAGATGTGGATGTGGAGCCAGTGGCCCTGGGTTCAAACCTTGGCTATGACTGGTACAGTGAAGAGAAGCCTTGATTGGGAGTTGGAGAATCTGGCTTTTAAATTCTTCCTCTGCTACTTAATTAGCTCTGTGACCTTGGGCAAGTCATTTACTTCTCTAGGTCTTAGTTTCTCAACAGGAAAATGGAAAGATTGAACTAGGTCCCTTCCAAACTCTATATCTATTATCCCATGATCCTATAGTTTACTAGGTGTGTAACTCCAGGCAAGTCACTGAACCTCTCTGAGACTTATTTTCTTCATGTATAAAATAAGGAGGTTGAACTAGACAAATTTCAGCTCCATATCTATGATCAAGGTACCTGCACATGTGCGTGGATAGGCAGCTCAGCTCTGAGTTAAGATTTCAGTCTTTTCAGCAAGGCTGGCCATACCATTGGCATTGCTGCTCCCCCTTCACCTCTATGCACCCCTCTCCTTTGCCAACATCCACCCACGCAGGCACACTGGACCGCACATGCCAGGTGGAAAATGAGATAAGTACTCAGAGAGCTGAGGGGGTGGAGAAAGTGGGTAGGAGGTAAGGAGAGGAAACGCCCTGAAGACAGAAGTCTGCCTGTCTATTGCAAATTGCCATGATATAATAAAATGTCCAAGCATTCACAGAAGTAAAATGACCCTGCTGGCTCGAGCACTGCCCGACTCCAAGCATGAAAAGGCAGGACTTTAGCCCAGCAAATCAGTAGGAAGCTAAAGACGCTGAACTTGGGACTTGGGTTCCCTTGATAAGGGTAATACATAAACAGAGAAGCAGGAATGGAGCCTCAGCTTTCTGCACATGGAATTCCAGCTCAGGGTTGATATTTGCGAGATCTTTGCCCTTTAGATCTAACAGGAAATCTTAAAATGGATAACATGGCTTGTCAAGGAAGGGGTGAGGCCCCTCCAACACATAAGAGAGTTGCAGCAGCATATGGATGGGAAATGAGAGCTTGTTAAGAAAATATAATTCAGGTTTAACACATCTCAGGTCAAAGTACATCTTAAGTCTTTCAGGAGCAGAAAGAAAAGCCTTTAGTAGACACATACGTTAATACAAAAGAAAGGGATAAGGGAGCTTGGCAAATAGCAGAGAGAAGGCAATTTCTGAGATTCTGCAAGAATAATAATAACAATAGTAATAATTAATAATAATAATAATTGACAATATAGCATGTTAAAGTTTACATTTTTTTGTGCTATAGAGAAACCTTGTGAGGCAGGTACTATATTCTTATCCCCATTTTATATGTAAGGAAACTGAGGCTAAAGAAAGGGCAAGTGACTTGTCCATGGTATATTTGTTATGTAGTTGTTCAATTGTTTCAGTTGTGTCCAACTCTTCATGACCCATTTAGGGTTTTCTTGGCAAAGATACTGGAGTGGTTTGTCACTTCTTTCTCTAGCTCATTTTACAGATGAGGAAAACTGAGGCAAACAGGGTTAAGTGACTTGCCCAGGGTCACACAGCTAGTAAATGTCTGAGGCCAGATTTGAACTCAGATCTTTTGACACCAGGCCCTCCGAATCACCTAACTTCCTGGTCCATTTGTTGGTGAGTGTCAAGAAAAGAGACTTGAACCCAGGTTTCTCCTTACTCCAAGTCCAGAGTTCTAGCTACTGTACTATGTTGTTCCTTCTAGGTGCTGAGTTGTCTGAGTGTATATCAGTTTAAAAGTTGAACCTGAAGCATTCAAGGAAGAAAGATTCAGAGTACAGGTTCGAAGTTCAATACGGTCAGTCAAAGGCAGAGTAATGTCAGAACGCCTTTAGCATAACTACATTGAGGTTAGCAGGTAATTTAATTACTCTAAGCATGATTAGTTCCTCTTACCTTAATTCCAACTTCAGAGCTCTTTAAGAAGCTAAATTCATTTATTTACATCCCTATCCTGCTTTAGTAAACATTCCACAGAGCTTGGATACTACATTAAATGAGACAGGAGAGAGAAATTAACTCACTGTCATTAATGGTATTTACAGTATTCACCTCTACCAGTAATTAACAAAGGGGTGAAAGCCAAGACATGCTTGATCCCCCCAGCCAAACGGGAACAATCCCAGCAGACTGCAGCCTTGGCATGGTAAGTACTAGAAACCCTCAGGACAACAATCACGAACAATAACACAAGCCTACAGGTGAATGCCACTGATTACCCCCTGCTCCTGTAGTGGAATAGAGACAATAGAACTAGCCCATAGCTCCAAGGTGGTTTGGGGATTTCTGTTCTGGGTCATTTAGCCAGCTGCACACACATAGCGATCAGATGTGACTCCCACCCTGTATCTCTGCCTTGTGACCAAAACAGTGGAATATCCGAAAAGCATTCAGTTCTGGAGACATGTCATCCAAAGAAGGGCCTTTGGGGGAAACATGCTGTATATCAAGGGTTCCTTCCCCTTCGGTAGTCTGGCAAAGACTCTGGACCCCTTCTCAGAATCGTCTAAAAATGCATTGCATTAAATAAATTACTTAAGAGTTACAAAAGAAACCAATTCTATTAAAGTGTAGTGTGTGTATGTGTGTGTGTGTGTGTGTGTGTGTGCATAAAAGTTCACAGACCCCAAGTTTAGAATCCCTGCTCTGTATGGTTAGCACAGTCAAAGTTTTTTTGGGTTTTCCCCCATACTATCTTTATATGATACTTTAATGTTGGCAAAATGTTTTGCATGCATCATCTCATTTTATACTCACAGCCAACCAGTGAGCTAAGCACTACAGATATTATGATCCTCATTTTACAAAGGTTAAGTGACTTGCCCAAGGTAACACAATTAGTAAATGTCTGAAGCAAATTTTGAGCACAGGTCTTGCCAACTCCAAGTCCAGGATTTTAAACACTACTCCTCCTTGCTATGTAGGCATTTGCCTTAATTAACACAATAAATAAAGAATTCTGTGGCTGTGAGATACGTTTCTGCCTGTCTTAGTCCAATAGGCAGCTAGGTAGTCAGTTAAAAAATCTGGGGGTTTTACTTTTCTGTCCCTTGGCAGAAAAAAAGGCCAAGGGGAATATTTCTGATCTTAATCTCAATTCCTCTCTGAGCTGATCCTCAGCAATTGATATCACAGCTGCTCAGTTCCTGGAAAGGTGAATAATCAAGCTACCCCCAGAGCTTCTGCCAAGATCTATGGGTAATTCACAAATGTGGGTAGATGGAATAAAGTGCTGCTTACAGCAATTGTGCATCCTTTAGACTCCAGAAACATGTAATTACTAGTCTACCCAGTCCTCAACCCCTGCTCTATCTTATCTTATAGTTTGTTGTTGTTTAGTTGTTTCGGTTGTATCTGACTCTTTGTGACTCCATTTGGGGTTTTCTTAAACAGGGTTTGTGCCCAGGGTCACACAGCTAGTTAGTATCTGAGACCAGATTTGAACTTAAAAAGAAGAGTCTTGCTGACTCCTGACCTAGGACTCTATCCACTGCTTAGAGCTCTGGCCCCAACCCTTCTTTGGTGTCTGCATCCTGTGGGTGACCCATCCTTCCTACCTGTACCACACCTATAGTCTTCCATCACTTCAGCCAACATGGTGTGATAGATACCATGAAGCACAGGGACAGGCAGGAAATCACACAGAATCACAAGCTAGAAAGGATCTTTGGAGATCATCAAGCCCAACCTCAACATTTTATTGCTGAGCAAACTAAGGCCTATGGAGGTTAAGCAATCTGCTCAGGGTCAAACAGTAAGTAAACAACAGAGCCAGGATTCCAACGCAAGTTTTCTGACTCCAAATCAAATTGCCCTTCCACTATACCCGCCTGCAAGGTACCATCTTCTATCTGACTACAGAGTACCAGCCTGTGCTTGGGTCAGTGGAGATAAGAACAGTTCAGCTTCATGCAACAAAAATAAGTTCAATCAATCAATCAATAAGCATTTATTAAGTACCTACTATGTGCTAGGTGCTGTACTAAGCTAGTTCCATATGTAGGCACTTCTCTGTGGGGTGTGATTTGATTAGTATATGTAAGAAACAAACCACCATGACACCCTAAGCCATTAGTATTCCATAATACCTGAAGTGTTATGGAATCAGAGAGCTAGAAGGGGTCTTAGAAGCCATGTAGTCCAGATTCTCATGCCATGCAGAAATTCTCTATATAACATCCCTAAGAGGTGGTCAATCAGCCTTGGGGGGGTGGGGGTGGGGAGGGAGAGAGAATGTGTGTGTGTGTATGTGTGTGTGTGACACAGAGAGAGAGAGAGAGAGAGAGAGAGATTACAGCACAACCCATCTCAGTTTTCAATAGCTGTTAGCGAACTGGCCTGAGCTGAAATCTGCCTCCCCTTAACTTCCACCCATTGGTTCTAGTGAGGCAACTAGGTGATATGGTATTTATTAGAGTGTCTGATTTGGAATGAGGAAGACCTAAATTGAAATCTAGACTCAATCACTTACTGTGTGACCCTGGCACAATCACTTTATGGACAACTCAAATGGTACACTGGTAACCCCAAAGAAAAAAAAAAGCACATGGGGAAGTAAGTACAACATTCACACAGGTTGGGAAGACACAAAAGGGCTGAGGTCTGAATCTGTGAAGGAAATGTCCACATTAAGGAAATGATGGATCTTTCTAAGCCTGGGTAAGTCACTTAATTTCTCTTAGCCTTGGTTTGCTCATCTGTAAAATGGGGATATAATAATAACATCAACCTCCCAGAGTTGTTGTGAGGATCAGATGAGATATTTTTTTTAATGCTTTGCAAATCTTAAAGTGATATATGAATGCTAACTTTTGTTAGTGGGGTGATTCTAATCCTTCTTGTGGAGAGGGTGCCTGGGAAAAGGGAAGTGATCCATTTCAATATTTCTCATGGGCCTGACTCTGGACAAAAGTCCTGGATTCATGGGAACAAGTCTCAGCCTTTTACTCCTGCCCAAAAAAAAACTATCTTCCCTAAAAATCCTGTAGCAGATAATGCAAAGTGAAGATCGAATAGAGTGGCAGGAAGCTCCTGAAACATGCAGTCATTAACATGAGCAGTCCTCAAACCCAGACTCCTCTAGATTAGCCACCTCTCACCTCTCATAAAGGGCCGCCCTGCCCAGTGCATTCAGATTTTGCCTCCTAACTGTTGGCAAGTATAGGAAATGGCAGCAATAAAATCATCTACCCAATTCAACTGCACTCACTTCCCCTGATTCCAGGACGGGAGGAAAAGGGGCCAAATGAATGTTTATGAATTATTCTCCCTAAACTTGCCTGGATTAATATGCATATACATTCACATACTCCAGCTGTGTGTGTGTGTGTGTGTGTGTGTGTGAGCGCGCGTGGCACACAAAGTGCTTGCATACATTCTTTGGCACCAAACAAGGCTTCCCCACCTTGGCACTGCTTCAGATGATACTCTGAAAAGGGAAGGTGTGCAAGGGTCAGTGGGAGGAGCTACAAATTGGGCCAGCTCTGGGTTCCCAGGGTGGGAGAAGAGGAGAAGGGTTTCTAAGAGCTTCTAGTTACCACTGTGTGGCTGCAAGTTCAGACCCTTGAGAAAGATAGCTATTTCCTCTTGGTCTAAGTGTGGAGGGCCAATGAAGTTTTGCATAGAGGAGATCCTGCCAAATTGATACCTTGTATTTTTACAGACGGTTCCAATGGACTCAAAATAGATTTCCATTAGGTGCCAGAGCAATAACTTACTTGGAGGCTTGGAAAAATCCATTATTTCCTTGATATGGACATTCCTTCCACAGGCATAGACTTCAGCCCCCTTATGACTTTTCAGCTTGCATATTTCCCCATCTTTTCCCTTTCTCTTGTTCTTAATATATTAGAGTGGTCAAGATATCACTTATACAACAGAACAATATAATGATGGATAGGATAGGATTGGATGGGATAGGATGAAATGGGATGGGATAGGATAGGATAGTGAGGATAGATGGTATGAGAGGAAGTGTGACATAGCAGAGAGACCATTTTGAGGAGCAGCTAGGTGGCACAGTGGATAGAGCACCAGCCCTGAAGTCAGAAGGACCTGAGTTCAAATCCAGCCTCAGACCAATCACTTGACACTTACTAGCTGTGTGACCCTCGACAAGTCACTTAACCCCAATTGCCTAAAAAGGGGGGGAGGGGTAAGAGACCATTTTGGGAATCAGGAAGACCTGGGTTCATGTTTTTAGCTTTGATATCCTGGCTGTATGACCCTAATCAAGTCACTTAACATCTTAGGGCCCAAGTACCTCTCTAAAGCTATAAATTGTAATATAAATGCCCAGCAAATTTGTAAAGAGAGTTTCTTTACCAGGAGCTTCCTATGCCAAAGAAATTACAGGTCTGGTGAAAGACAAAAACAAATAATGGGGATCCAAGCAGCAATAGAGCATGTAGCAACATATTTACTACAGCATATATTAATATTAGATGTGTATAATATATTGTATACTTAAATACATAAATATAATATATTTATTATGTTAGTATATGTAGTGTCATATATCATAATGTCCCTTGTCAACAAGCATTTATTAAATGCTTTCTATGTGCCAGGCATTGTGTTAACTGCTAGGGACATAAAGAGAGACAAAAACAGTTCCTGATCTCAAGGCATTCACAGTCTAATGGAATTGAATATTATTATTGCTGCTGTTGTCATTGAAAGCTAACAGTGGAGAAATGTGGAGGTATCAAAATATTGCTGTTACTGCTTTTTAAAACCCTCTTCTGAAGTGTTCTTCCAATCCCTGGTTATGCATGGAGTTCATAAAGGTTATGCCATCAAAGTGCAAGTGTTGGCAGATCTGATGATGCAGAGAAAGCTTCAAGTATAGAACCAGTGGTGTCCTGTGTGGCTGGTGTCTGAAGACCAGCCTAGCTGAGCACAAAGGGACTCATGACTAAAGGAATGGCCACTGGTTGATAATGGGGGAGGGGAGAGGAGAAGGGGGAACAAATCAGCCCACCAGACCAGCTACTAAAATCTGTGCCAAGGATCATAGGGTCATAAATTTAGAACTGGAAAGGACCTCAGAGGTTACTCATAGTTCCAAACCCTTCATTTTACAGCTGAGGCCTAGAAAGGGTTAGTGACTTGCTCCAAGTCATGCAGGTAACAAAAGCCAGAGTCAGAGCATGAACCCTAGTCCTTTTAACTTCAAAGTCAACACTCTTTCTAGGGCACTGCGCCTGGAACGGCCATTCTTCATTTTACAGGAAAAAGGGAGGCAGGACAATGGAGTGAAAAGCACAGTTCCCTGGGAGCCCAGAGACCTAGGTTCGAGTCCAAGACCTATCAAGAACTTTCTGAGTGACCATGGGCAACCTTTCTGGTCTTCATCAGCCAGGTGATAAACATGTATTAAGTACCTACTGAATACAAAGGAAGGCAAGAGGAGAGGCTCTCATGGCCCAATGGAAGAGACAACATGCAAATAATTATTTCCTCAAAAGTAACCTAAGTTGAACTATAGGATCCCTAAGCCCTCTTCCAGTGATAATATTCTAAGATTCTATAAACTAGATGGGTTCCTTATGGTCTCACAGAGAGGGAATTATGATGTTGAGAATGAATTCACAAGATCCTAGATTTAGACCTGGATAGTACCTTAGAGGCCATTGCCCCCCAACACCCCCCCACATACCCTCTTTCATTTTACAGATGAAGAAACTGAGGCACAAAGAGGGTAAGTGTCTAGCACAAGGTCACACAGCTAGGAAGAAATTGAGGCAGGATTTTAACATGTCTTCATCACTTCAATCACACAGTGTGATTAAAGACCCACTATTAAAACACCCTGAGGCGCAGTGCAACCTCTGACCCTAAAAGCCATTTAAGGTCTCCTAATCCTTGTTGATCTGTGGGAGTGGGAGGTTATTTCTCAAAAGGGAGACTCTAAATGCTGTTAAGAAGAAGCAGGGGAAAGCTACATAAATTCTTAAGACATCCCCTTCTTTCCATGTCTCATAATGTGGTTACCTGCACTCCAAGAGTAACATCAGACACTATGGCTTATTGTAAAGGACTGAAGGGTTACTCTTCAGAGTAATTAAGAGTCAGGTGCTAACTCAGATCACTCACTGAAGTTCAGATCACTCACTGCTTCAATCACAGGCAGAACCACTGAAGATAGTTGAAGGAATAAGTTTCTGGTACCTCCTTCTGGTTTTGGGTGAGATACCATCCAGGAGTCTTCAGGCTTCTTGTTTTTCTTTTTTGGAGGGTAGAAGAGACACAAGAGAAGGAGACATAAGGGAGAGAAAATAAAGTCTTGTTAATTGTGAGTTAAGTATTTTTTTTAAGTGAGATGGTGAGGTGATGCCCTTTTTAATATCTCCATCATTCTGGGATACACATACAACAGTACCAGATATGTAGTGAGCCAGCCAATTACCTGTAATTTTATAGTGTGGCATTAAGAATAACCATAAAGTCACAGTATCATCTCTCACACATGCTGCTTCAGTTTATATTCTAGGAGGTTATGGGGTACAGTAGAAAGCAGGCTAGATTTTTTAAATCAAAAGATTGGGGTTCACCTCTCTCTTGTATTAGCTGTGTGAATTTGACCAAATCACTTGCTCTCCCTGGGCTTCAGTTTCCTCATCTAAAATAAAGATAAAATAAAGTTAAAATAACAAATAAGAAAGCTAGACCAGCTGACCACTGAGGTCCCTTTCAGCTTTAAATCTATGAACCTATAATTTTTGACTTAATCCCTTCAGAGGGGGTGGTTCTGGGGATATGCTGATAAATGTTTAAGGACCAGTACAAGGCCCACTTTTAAGTTTCGTCTGCATATTGATGTTTTCTCCATCACTTTCTCAAGTCTAAGCAATGAACAAACAATACAGCAAGCCTAGATATATAGTTTGCCAATTTCTGAGGTGTAAATTTTCACACTGAAAATTGAACAATCACTGGAAAGCTTGGTTCAAACTGGTTCCAACAGTCCTGGGAGGATCCTACTGATGCCTGAGACAGCCATTTCCCTTTTTGATAGCTCTAAATTGTTAGAAAGTTTTGATGATTCTCACTGCCTCCGGGTGAAAAGCTGACATTTTGGAAGATGAGCTCATGAACACAGACAGGTAAAGTAAATGCAGTAAGAAACAGTAATAGCTATGTTTTATCAATCAATCAATAAACATTTATTAAGTACCTACTGTGCAAAGCACCATGCTAAGTGCTGACTTTCCATTCTTTCTAGAGGTGAGATTGTGTGGTATAGTGAGACAGAAGTCCAACTACTTAGAGTTAGGAAAGGAAAGGAAAATAGAAAAACTTCCTACTAAAGTTAGGAAATTCCAGCTCTTCATGCTTCCCAACTATATAACCATGAACAAGTCACCTTACCTTTCTAGGTCTCAGTTTTTCTACTACAAAATGGAAATAACACTTGCAGTGTTATAAATAAAGTGGCATGGAAGGTGATCCACACTGCTGAAAAACCCTGATACAGAGTACAACCTATGACCTTAAACCTCTCCACTATATCCCTAAAGCCTGATTCTAGGGATAACACCCCCCTTTTAATGCAAATCAAGTGACAAGAGACCACAGAAAAGAAAGAAGACCCTAAGACTTTTCTCAGCATCCCCAAGAAGTTAGAACCGAGGGCTAGACAGAACTTTTCTTTGAGTTCATTTGTTTTTAAAAAAAAAAAATCACCCTTCAAGCAGCTCACATGCAAATCATCTCTGCCATCACACATAGGGCTTGCATGCCAGGGATGGGCACAGTCTGCAGGAAAGGCAGCTCCTTCCTGCCTGTGTTTCATAGTATTTAACAACAATCATAATAATAGAATAAAAACAATCATAACTGTAGCAATAATAACAATGGGAATTATTCAGGAGGCACTATGATGAAATGAACTGGGATTCAGGAGACCCAGTCCTGGCTCTGTCACCAAGCTGGATGACTTACAATAAGTGACTTCCTATCTCTGGGTCTCAGTTTCCTCATCTGTAAATAACAGAGTTGGGCTAAGTGATCTCTAAAGTCCCCTTCAGTTTGAGGTCTGATTTCCTTCTCTAAGAAGTACGAAGTGCTTCATTATAACTTTTTTGTTCTCATAAAATTAGTCACATAAGAAAGAGGTCCCACAAACTGGCCGTTATTAGTTGTACAGAAGGACCGGAGAGCACACAAGAAATGAAATCTCCAAACATATTTTATCTGATGGTTTCAGCCTCTTGCCTATATAATCTTTTTGCCAAAACCACAAAAAGTCAACTTAATTGTCTGAGTTTCCATCATTTATATTTCTCCTATCTGTCCTCAGATGGAATGCAACAAGCAGGTATGTAATCATTAAACTGGTAGGAGATGGAAAACAGGGGAACCCATCTAATCCACAAACTGGACAAGTGGCATTGAGCACTCAGGTGTGACAAAACGGAGACTCATAGACTCAATGACTTCAAAGGGATTAGTAGTTTTCTCATTCTTGTACAGTTAACCAAAAACACCGATGTCTAAAACACAGCTTAAAAAGACTTAGTCAAAACTCAAGACTCCTGCTTCTCTTCCAAGGTACATCTCCCAACAACAATCCAGGTCACATGAGAATCTGTGCAAAGAACTAAAAATGTTGAGCCTGGAGAGCAGAGAGAGGCAACCTAATTCCTCTCTTCAAATATCTGAATTACTATCATTGGGAAAAGAGAGAAAGCTTGACCTGTTTGGCCCTAGAAAACAGAAAGCCTGAACTAGGACCTATATGTGGAAATTTCAGGAAGACAGATTTTTCTTGTAATAGAAGGAAGGTCTTCCTAATGATTGAAGCCGTCTAAAATAGAGTGAGATGACCCCTGGGGTAGTGAACTTACTCATCAATGACGCTGAATGACCGTTTATCATATGTTGTAGAGGGGATTCCTGCTCAGGTATGGGCAGCAAGATGGTACAGTGGGTAGAGAACTGGAAATTCAGTCAGAAAGACCTGAGTTTAAATATAGCCTCTGATAGTTACTAGCTAAATGAGTCATTTAACCTCTGCCTCAGTTTGCTCACCTATAAAATGGGGATAATAGCACCTATCTCCTAGTGCTGATGTGAGGATCAGATGAGATGATATTGGAAGCACTTTGCCAGCCATAAAGGGCTATATAAATGCAAGCTCTTATCACTGTTGTTATTAAATAACTTCAAGAGTCTGCTGTTCTCAGGTCCAAATAATAATTGTCAAATAATATTCAGAGGCAACCCTACCTGGGTGTAGCAGCCGAAGATGCTGATTTCTTACTCCTCTCCCTCAGTCAAATGTAGCCAAGCAGAAAAGAGGCTACTGAACCTGATATCTTTTGACTTCACGTCGAAGTTAAGGCTCAGGCAGTTTCCAAGGGCTTGCAGAGAGGACAAAAAACCACTTTAAATGGGAGAGGACAAAAGTTGACAAGGCAATTTAAGAAACAAAAAGTTACTGGGAATAAAAATAGTTTCTTTAGGCTTCAGTTTCAAATAATCAACTACAATCTCAGGAACTCTTTTCCCCCCCGGGGGGCATTCTTGGGATTATGACCATTAGTGGGCCAAGCAATATTTTTGCGGTACATTATGCTGTTCACAAGTCAGGTAGAAGAGAAAAACTTTTGTGCATTTAAGGTAAAAGCATTACAGGCTCTTTCAAGATTTTATTTTTAGCTTTACCGAAACTCAAGCTCATGCTTCCCTCTTGAGCCAAGTGAACTAGGAAAAACCTCTTTTTTTTTTCTGAAGCTCATTTGATTTTATTGTTTATTTGTGTAGGTAAATGGAACACTGGCCTTACTTAGCAAGGGCAGTGACTTACTTCCCTTCAGATTAGAAGGCTCACTGGTTAGCTGAACTTAATATGTAATTTGGCTGCAATTATCCAGTTCCTCTCAATGGTTGCTAATTTTTCCTCTCTGGAATATATCAGGGATGAAGGGAGGTTCCCACTTATTTCCTCATCTCCCTAACACCTTTAAAAGACATGATTTGCCATCTAAGACAATGATTAAAATTTCCATACCCTTTGCCCCAGGGATCCCACCCCAAGGAATTCAAAGATAGAAAGGTCATATGTGAACTCTTCCAAATATTGGTAGCCTTTCAGTGTCAATCAGCCTTTAATAAATGCTTGTTAGTTGGTTGCTGGGTTGATTGATTGATCAATAGGGGTACTTTTTGTAGTAATAAAGAACTAGAAACAGATTGGTAGTCATTAACTGGGAAATATCTCAAATAGTGGTACACAAATATAATGGAATATTATCAGCCTAAAAGAAAGATAGACTATGAAGCATACAGGAAAGAATGAAAATATATCTATGAACTAATGCAAAGTGAAATATGTAGCACCAGGAAAACAAATTGTAAAATGACTCCAATGGAAAAGGAAAGAACAACAATAATTAAAGAATGAACACTCTGGAACTCTAACGACCAAGTTTGGCCCAGAAGAAAAGATATGAAAATTAACCTCCCTCCTTTCTTCGTGGAAGTTAAAGACAATAAATGTAGAACAATCAATCAATCAACGAGCATGTATGAAGCAGTGCATGAGGATCCAGACACTGTGCAAATCACTGGGGATTAAAAAAGAAAGTCCCAGCCTTCAAAGAATTTGTATTTTAAGAAACACTGCACGTACTATTATACTTGGTTGATGTGTTCTATCAATCAGCAACTAATTATTAAGTGTTTACTATGTGCCAAGAATTGTGCTAAACTCCGGGATACAAATAGAAAGAATGAAACAATCTCTCCTTCCAGTGAATTTATATTCTAATAGGGGAGATAAGTACATAAAAAACACGGGACATAGAAAGAAAATTAATAAATACATGTATATATTAAATTCAATGAAGTCTGGGGGTTTCATGTACAGAATGGTACCTGAGTTGCTTTTCAAAGAAAGAAAGGAACTCGGTAAAGTGGAGGCAAGAAGAGAGTGCATTCCAGGCATGGGGGACAACCAGTGGGAAAGCGTAGAGATGGGAAATGGAATGCCATCAGTGAAGAAGGCAGAGAAGGCTAATTTGGTCGGAACAAAGAATACAAGAGAAAGAGTGATGTTCAATGAGTCTGAAAGATAGGTTGGGGCCAGGTTGTTTAGGATGTTAAAAGCTAAACAAAGGAATTTATAGTTTATTCTAGAGACAACAGGAAGTCACAGGAGACGGTTGAGTAGGAGGGTCACACGGTCAGATTTCTGTATAAGGAAAATAGCTTTGGCAGCAGTGTGTGGATGGAATGGAGTAGGGAGAGATCTGAGACAGAGAAAACCATCAGAAAACCATGCATTAATTTAGGAGAGAGGTGGTGAGGGCCTGAACTAAGGTGACAGCTGTGTGACATGCAAGAAATGTCGTGAAGGTAGGAAAAGCAATATTTGGCAACTGATTAGATACATGGAGTGAAAGGGAGTTGAGAGTCAAGGATAATACTGAGATTAAGAACTTGAGACCCTGGAAGGTTGGGAAATTTAGGGAAGTTTCCCTAGGGAAGAGGAAGATTCAAGGGGAAAGACAATTTATTCTGTTTTAGACATATTGAGTTTAACGTGTCTTTGGGACATCCAATTTGAAATACCTAATAGGGAATTGGTGACGTAGGGGAGAGACTGAGGCTATATATATAGAACTGGGAGTGATCTTCAAAGACTTGATAGTTAAACCCACGAGAGCAGATAAGCCTGCCCAGAGAGAATAAAAAGAAGAGAAAATGACCCAGGGTAGAATACTGGGCAACGCCCACAGTTAGGAGGAGTGATGTTGATGATGAGTCCCTAGTCAGAGGAAACTAAGAAGGGGCCGGACAGGTAAAAGACAAGCCAGGACAGAGTATCATCACAAAAATCCAGAAAGAGTATTGAGAGGGGAGAGTGGTCAGTAGGGTCAAATGCAGCAGACAGATCAAGGTTTAGGAATGATAAAAGACCATCAGATAGCATCTTCCTTCATAGGTCCTTTGTAGTTAATTTGAGTGTTTATAATAGTCAAAATGACTTAGTGCCTTCCTTTGGAGATAACCCCCAATTTGTCCTGAATGTCTTGTTTGTACTTAGTTATTTGCATTTTGTCTCCCCCATTAGAATGTGAGCTCCTGGGGCAGCTAGGTGGTGCAGTAGATAGAACATAGGCCCTGGAGTCAGGAGGACTTGAGTTCAAATCCAATCTCAGATACTTACTAGCTGTGTGACCCTTGGCAAGTAACTTAACTCTGATTGCCTCGCCAAAAAAAAAAAAGTGAGCTCTTTGAGAGCAGGGAATAATTTGTATTTATTTATTTGAGGGTCTTTGTATCTTCTGCATTTAGCACAGTGCCTGGCACATAGGTGCTTAACAAATGCTAGTCGACTGATTGACTGACTGATAGATATTAAAGGGAATGAGATACTACTGAAGAAGTTACCTTCTCAGTCACAAGAAAGCCTGCCCCCAGTTTATAGCTACAATTCATTACTGAAGTCCAGTACACCATGACCATCAAATGAGGACAAAGTTTATTACCTCGGTAGCTCCTTATAAATTAAAGGCTATCTCAACCAGTGTCTTTAAGCAGTTTATTGGACAGTTTGAGAGGTTACAAGCACTCCCAGAACCAGAGAACAATGAGACAGGACAGCACTCTCTACCTTGACCACTACCACCTGCCGCCGCCGCCACCGCCACCACCACCACCAACCAGAAAAAGCTTAAAAAGAAGAAATTTTGCCTCATCTCTCAGTAGAGACTGCAAAATGAAAATAACCTTGCCCCCTTATGCCAGAATAATCAATGGCAGGGATGTTTAAAAACAGCCTGTCATTTTAGGATTTACTGACATCCTGACTGAAATAAAAAGCATAATCTCAGTATAATAATCTGTCATGATACAGCAGGAGAAATCACATACTAGAGAGAAAGATTTTATCTTCCCCATTATATCACTTATTGGTGCAGCTTACAATAGTAATAACACAAATAATTGTGATTATTATACTTCTTATTTATTTTTAAATCTATTTATATTTGAGGTTAAATTTCTGTCGAAGAGCAGGAGGTAGTTCCATAGGATGGAAGCCAGGAGGCCTGGTTCTAGTCTTACTCTGCCACAAAGTAACAATATCCAAGTCACTAACTCATGCCACTTCCCAAGCCAAGCCTCAGTTTCTTCCTCTGAAAAGTTGAGAGGTTGGATTAGATGCTTGCAAAGGTCTCTTCCAGCTCTAAAATCTTATTTATCAAACAAGATATTTGACTATTTTATTGGTTAAATGAGATTATTACTTTAAATCAAACTAATTTACACATATAGTCATTTTTTAATTAGCTCGACAAGCTTTTATTATATACTTATTGTGTGCAAGGCTGTTTTGCTTTGGGGATATTGACAGGCTCTTTTGCTGATCTCAAGGTTCCCATGAAAGCCAAGGCCAATCTTTTCAATATTAACATTTTCCTGGTGTTTTCATCTGACAGTGAGACTTGAACACCACTGCCTCCAAAAAATCAAAATGAGAATGACATCACAATGGAGAGGAAGGTGGTGGGTGCAAGTAGGCTGCAACACTCTGGAGAACAGGAATAAAGGATGCTATCAAAGGATGTTATGTTATATGACAGGAAGGGAAGATAATCTGTTCATATGGTAAGAATGAGGGATGATAAGTGGTGGCCAGAATGATCAGCTAGTACCCTTGGGATTGTGTTTGCCCTTCAATCTCAAAGAGGACCATGACATCAGGGAGATGATGACATGATTTGCAATTGACTTTGTTCTGAGTGAGGGAGGGCTGTGCAAGGTCACCAGCCTCACTTTCTTCTCCAGAGCCATCTGGGTCCAGTGGCCAGAAATTCATCAGGATGACTAGAGATAGCTCAGGATGCAATGGGAGACCCTTGGGATATCAAGAGAAATCAAAGAAGACCTGAGGAAAGAGAGAGTCAGACAGAGACAGAGACAGATAGAGAGAAAGGAGAGGGAGGAGAGAGACAGACAGGAAAGAAGAGAAGAGAGAACGGAAAGAGAACATTTATTCTGTGCTATGCTTTGTGCTAGGCACTGCGCCAAGTGTTGGGAATCCAAGTGAAAGAGACAGTCCCTTCACTTAAGGAGCTTATATTGTAATGGTAGAGGGAGCTGGAAGTAGGGGAAAGAAAGACACTGTAGCAGGGCAAGGCTGCTAGGGTGGATGTGGAAAAATCTAGGGAGTCAGAATTAGAGTCAAGTGAGCTTGGATGACCGGGGCAGCCTAAGAAATAGTTGAAAGGGCCAGAACTCAGTCAGTCAATAAACATTTGTTTAGCATAAGCAAGGAATTATTTATTTAGCGTATTCAAGGCATTGTCCTAAACCCAGGTGGATACAAAAAAAAGCAAAAGCCAGTCCCTGCCCCAAACGAGTTCCCAAGCTAAGGGAAGGAGACAAGAAACAAATATGTACAAACAAACTATATACAGAATAAATAGGAAATTGTGAATTAGAGGGAAGCCGCTAGAATTGAGAGAGGTTAGCAAAGGCTTTCTTGCAGAAGATGAGATTTTAGTTGGGACTTTAAGGAAGCCTGGAAATCCAGGAGGCAAAGATGAGGAGGTGATTTCTAGGCACAGGCAATGGAGAGAGTAAATACCTGGAACCTAGAGAAGGGGCATCTTGTTCTTGGAACAGCAAGGCCAGTGGCACTATATCTAAGACTACCTGGTGGATAGCAAGGTGGAAGAGGATTGGAAAGTTAGGAGGGAGCTACGTTATGAATAACAAATGGAAAATTTTATATTTGCTCCCAGAGGTAATAGGGAGCCATTGGATTTTATCTAGATAGGTTGGGGTTGGACCTACATTTTAGGAAAATCACTTTAGTGACTGAATGGAGGATGGATTGAAGTAGGGAGACACAACCAGCAGGTTATTATAGTGGTGTAGATGTGAGGGGGCATGATGTTCCAAGAGTCAAAACCAAGCATAGCAGCTGGTAAGAAATGAAGAGACTCACCGAAGGAGATATGAAGGGATAGAAGCGTCTCCAAGGAGTCAGGAAAGTCTAAGTGGAATGCCAGGAATGAACACTGGATGGACCCCCTTCAGCTAATTATGGGGAGGTAAACAAACAGTACAAAGGATAACAGGCTAGACCCCAAATTGATGAGGTCACAAATCTGAGCATACACTGTCATTCTAATTTGCATTATAGTTGTTAGTTATAATTATTGTCTTTATATCTTACTTTCTTAGTACCTGTTAAACCTCGAGGGCAAAAACTAATTTTTTTTTCCCTATCTTTGCATCCCCAGAGTTTAGCTTAGCGTTTGTTTCTATGAATCAGTGCTTTAAAATGTTAGTTGAATTGAATGGAGTAGAATGTGATAGCTTATGTGATAGATGAAAGAATTATAATTTTATAATTTTATATTTTTATAATTTATATTTATAATATTATTTTTATATTTTAATTTTTTATAATTTTTATATTTTTATAATTTTAAGAGAGTCCAACACACTGGTATGATGCGCTATGATGAAATGATGAAATTCAATAGGGATAAATGTAAAATTCTGTATTTGGATTCCAAAAATCAAGAATGCAAGTGAAAGAAACAGATGTGGCTAGTCTGCAGATTGTATGGGGGGAAAAAAAGTAAAGCCCTGGAAATTTTAATGGACTACCTAAACAGAGGTTTTATTAAATGCCTAGACTACGTTAATCAAGGCAAAATGTCAAAAACATGGGAATTTATAGCCCTGCTATCAGAATATATCTGGAGCACCACAAAGGTCCAACTTTTGGAATGATAACATTTTTGTTCCCTGTCTGGTAGGTGACTTAGTGGATAGAGTGCTAGGCCTGGAGTCATGAAAACTCATCTTTGTGAGTTTAAATCTGGCCTCAGACACTAGCTGTGTGACCCTGGGCAAGTCACTTAACCCTGTTTGCCTCAGTTTCTTCATCTGTAATCTGGAGAAGGAAGTGGCAAACCATTCCAGCACCTTGGCCAAGAAAGCCCCAAATGAGGTCATAGAGTAGGACACGACAGAAAAACAGTGAACTACAACAGAAAGACATAAAATACCTCACCTTGCCTCTAAAGAACTAAAAATAAGTATCTTACAGAGGACAATGGAGAGTCTCAGGGTGTGAATGAGCCTGGCAACAAAACACAACCAAAGAAGAATGAAAGGGAAGTAGGTCATCAAAGAACTAATTAACTATGTGAGAAGAGCAGATGGGTTGGTCACCTGAGAAGGGATGACAGGCAGACAGCCACAATGTTCTACTGGCAAGTTTTGATATTTGAAGAAAGTCTTATACACAAGGATGGTGGACCCCTAGGTTGTCAACTTTGAGGAAGAAATGGGTAAAAACTACCCAGGATGGTCAGATATGGGTGAGATATGCTCTCTATCATTGAAAAGAACGCCCAAGTCCATTCAGCCCCACCACCGGAGTATTTCAAGGTCCCGAGGGAGGTACTGGAAGTTCAAAGACAAAAAGAAAACAGTTCTTGACCTGAAGGAGCATGCATTGCACTGGAAGAAAACAGCACGGTCCCAGCAGCAAATACAAAGTGTACATACCAACATTTTTACAAAACAAATATAATTCAGTACCTTAAAGGTCATCTCCCCTTCCCACTTCCCCTACCTTGAATAAGTATATTTATGTAGATTGTCTTTCTCACCAGTATTTCCACACTCCAGCATTCTTCTCCCCATTGTACTTCAGAGACACCACCCAATACACAAGCACAAACAGAATATGGGTTAAAACAGCAATGGGCCAGTTTAATAACTGCCTCTCAGGGGTGAGGGAAGGAGACATGGGAATTGTATACAGAACACTTTCACTTTTAAGTTTAATCTGCATTATTATTTCCTCTGTCATTTCTATAAGTCTAAAAATCAACAAAACAATAAATCAAGCCCTAATTTGCAGGGTCTGCCGATGGTCAAAAGTGTAAATTGCATTGCCAATTTACACTTTTGACCAAAGGTATAAATGCTCCACTGAAAATTGAATAATCTGCTCTCATCAGCCAGTTGGAGCTGGCTCCAGCACACTCTTGAGTTGAAGAAAATTCTCCTGTCTCCAAAACAATCTTCTCCAAGAAATAGTCACTGACCTCTCTAACAAGAAGGCAGTATAGGCTCTGAAAGTCTAGAGCCAAAGAGAGAAACAAAGAAAGAGACAGAGACACTTAGGTGTTGTGAGACACTTACTTTTTGACTACGGAAATTGTCAAATATGCCATAATCTAAATCTCATGTCTGATTTTTTTTTTAATGTCAAACCTTAAATAGGCTTTCTGCTCTGGGTCAAAAAAAGATTTAACACTCCCACCACCTAATGGTTAGCCCTGGGTCTTCAGGGGCTGGGCGTGTGCAGACATTGTGTTCCCAAGTTTTAGTATTTATTTTTATCATATTTAGGGGGAGGTCAGAAGATTTATAAGGACTATTGCTCCATCTGTCTTTAAACTGCATAGAAATTCTTTTCAAAATGAAGGCATTTGGAAGAGAGAAATGAAGGGCATCCGGAGTTATATATAATGTAATCTCACCTTTTTCCTTATTCGATATGACTCAGACAGTCCAACTTCATTTGGGGGTAGGGAGGAGATGGGGGAACAAGGGATGAATGGGACTTGCATTTATCAGGTCGTAAGCTCCATCTGAAAAGAGACTGTGTTTTGTTGATCATTGGATCCCTACCCCTCTGCACCCAGCCCAAGGTGCCCATATCCATAGGTCAGGCTCCAAAAGGAATCAATTAATCCTCTGCGTTGCGTGGTATGGAAGAAAGAGGAAGGTACATGAAGGCAGCATTTGTTGTTGTTGGTCAGTTGTTTCAGTCATGTCTGACTTTTTGTGACCCTGTTTGGGGCTTTCTTGGCAAAGATAACTAGAGTGCTTTGCCATTTCCCTCTCCAGCTCATTTTATGGATGAGGAAACTGAGGCAAACAGAGTTTAGTGACTTGCCCAAGGTCACACAGCTAGTAAATGTCTAAGACTGGATTTGAACTCAGGTTCTTCTGACTCCAAATCCAGTTCTCTATCCACTGCACCACCTAGCTGCAAACCTAGAGTCAGAGGGCCTGGGTTGAAATCTGATCTCCTCAGTTTGCCAACCTGTAAAATAAGGGTAAGGATGAGAGACTAGATGACCTTTGAGGTCCCTTCCACATATAAGTCTATGATCCACAAGAAGAGGATGGTGCTTCTGGGTATAGTGGTTACAAGGGACTCTTGAGTCATTTGGACAAAACAGCCACACAGCCCAGAGAATTGCCAATCAGTAAACATTTAGTGAGTACTTACCATGTGGGATTATGCTAAAAGACAGGGAGACAAAAAGAGTCAAAAGACAGTTGCTGCCCTCAAGGAGCTTACATTCTTAAGAGGGAGACAATAAGCAAATAAATATATGGGAAGACAAACATTTAAAGGATAAATAGGAAATCATTAAAAGAGGAATAATTTTAAAAAGGGAAAGCACTAGGATGAAGAGAAATTGAGGAAGGTGGGGTTTTAGTTGAGACTTAAAGGAAGCCAGGAAGGTCAGGTCAGTAGTCAGACCAGAGGGAGAGCATTCCAGGAATGCAGGATAGCCAGAGAGAATGCCCAGAGCCAAGAGATGGAGTGGAAGAAATTTCAAGGCCAAGACAGGAACTTTGGAAGCTCAGTAAGTGATGGTCCGTGTAAAGTCCTGTAGGATCAACATTATCCTGCTGAGAACTGGGCACAAGGCCCAAGAAAGAGTGTGGGAATGAGGACAGACATGCAGGCACTCGATTAAGGGAGCTTACAAACCCCAGAGGGAAGGAGGAAAGTCACTGATACTGGGGACCTGTGATAGATAGTAGGACCTAAGATAAGAACTTAGCTAACTGACGCTCTGAGTTTGCAAGGAGTGTGACTAAACTTCCATGGAGGAGAGGAAAACGTTCCCTATTAGTCTATTTTTTTTCTAATGTAGCAAACATTTATTAAGGGATAAGGTAGATGTATTATATTGATATTATATTGATAAAATTTCAAAGTCTATGGAAAAAAACAACCTAAGATATGGAAGGAAAATAACAATCCAGGAATAACATTTATAGCAAATAAAGTAGATAAAATTTAGTTTTTTTTAAAAAGGCACTGAAAAGTATTCACAAGCAGCAACATCCAAGCCCCAGTAGAAAAACTGTCAAAGTATATGAACAATTTGGGGCAACTAGATAGCACAGTGGATAGTGTCAGGCTTGGAATCAAAAAAACTTATCTTTCTGAGTTCAACTCTGGCCTCAGACACTTCCTCGATATGAGACTGTGGGCAAGTCACTTAACCCTGTTCACCTCAGTTTCCTCATCTGTAAAATAAACTGGAGAAGGAAATGGCCAACCACTCCAGTATCTTTGCCAAGAAAAGCCCAGATGAGGTCATGAAGTGTCAGACGTGCCTGAAATAACTGAACAACAATAACAACATGAACAATTTTGACACACAGGTTGTAAATAACCACTTGAAAAGGTTTTCAATTACTAGTGGAGCAGGAAGAATCATTAAAGCACCTGGGTTCGAATGCCACCTCTAGGAGAATCACTTAAATCCCCTGGGCCTCGGTTTTCTCATCTATAAGATGATGGGGTTATATTAAATAGCTTCTGAGGTCCCTTCCATCTCCCAATCTATGCTCCTATAATCTCTCTGCAGAAATAGGGAAGTTAGGAGTAAAGGCGGGTTTAGGAAGAAAGGTGAGTTTTTGATGCCTACAGGATATATAGTTCAAAAGGTCCAATAGGCAGTTGGTGTTTGACGCTGAACACCAACATTTCATGATGCTAAATAAATGTTGGTTGGTTGGTTGATTAGACTGACCAACAACATTCATTCATTCAACATCAAATACTTTTTGAGAACCTATAATGGGTCGCTGTGGGACAAAGGGAAGGAAAAAGGTAGATGTGTGCTCTAACCTTAAGAGTTTATACTAGTTGGGAAGATAGACATAGGCACATGTCCTTCTCATTCCCTAAGACAAATTCCTTGAAGTGAAGGATTGTCATTTTTTCATCTTTTCAAACCAGTGCTAAGCACAATCCCTTGTACACAGTAAGTACTAAATAAAGGTTCATTGAACTAAATTGTAGGTAAAATGTTTGTTGCAACATAAGAAAGTCAGTCTATGAACTGTCCAAATAAACACAAGAAGCTGTGCTGTGAATGGCAAGATGCTTTTGCAAGGTGGCTGCCCAAGAGAGGATTATATGCAGCCAGTGAGTTGAACAAATCCCCTAGCCCACAAAGCACAGGACTTGTGGCCTCCCCGCCATTTACGACACTCTCTGACCCAGAAAGGCGGAAGTCTGTGACACTACTCACCAACAGGGAGATGTCAAGGAATTATCCTTGTGATGACGCAGCTGTTTGTTTCTCAAGGAGTCTGGCTAGAGGGATTCATGGACTTGGATGTTTAAGTTTTCTTTTTAATTCAGTATCAAGCCCGATCTAGAAGAAACTAGCTTATTCCTATAAAATTGTAAACACTTTTGAGGGGGAAGTACTGAGAAGCAGCCACACAGAGTGTCTGTCAATACTTCAAGGAATTGTGGTTTTGAAGATATGAAAAGTCCTTCCATCAATACACATTTCAACTTATGTATGATTTAGTAACAATTATAGCATATATGTATACCCGTGTGTGTATACATATGTTTATGTAGTGAGGGGAGGTCATATCGGAGAACACAAATTAGACGTCCCATAGACAATTCAAATCCATCAAGTCCAAAATAGAATTAATGGTATTTTTCCCCAAATTCTTTCCTCTTCTAATTTCATAATACTTCATAGATTACCACCACCTTCCAACCACTCAAATTTAAAATCTGAGTATGATCTTCAATTCCTCACTCTCATTTTCCCTTGCATATCCAATTAGTTGTCAAATCTTGTCATTTCTCCTTTCACATCTCTAAAATATGTACATTCCTGTCTGCTCAAATAGTCACAACCAGAGCTGTGCTTGTCTTGGAGCCAGGTCGAACCGGCTCACAGAAGCAGATTGTAAAATTTTTAGTATAAGCATTTACACCTCAGAAATTGGTATGTACTACAAATCAGAGCTTGATTTCCTGGTGGGTTTTTTTTAATTGTCTAGACTTTTAAATACTGATAGAGAACATGTTAATACCATAGGTTAAACTTAAAAGTGTGTTAAGTGCACATTTCTTTTCCAGCAGAGAGCTGGTTGTTAAATATTTACCAGCCTATCTCTGGCCACAACTCCTACTTTAGGCTCTCATCACTTCTCTTTTAGACTATTGCAATAGCCTCCTTATAAGTCTCCCTGCCTCATTTCTTTCCCTACTTCAGCTTATCCTCTACAAGTAATTTTCCTAAGGTGCAAATCCAACCATGCCATCCCTCTTCCCACTCAATAAACTCCACTGGGTCCTTGTTATTTCCAGGATCAAATATAAATGCCTTTGTCTGGCATGTAATGCTATTCACAACCTAGCCCCTTCTGACCTTTCCAATTTTCTTCCGCTTTGCTCCTCTCCAAGTACTCTGGTCCATTCACATTGGTCTGTTTGCTATTCCTCTCACCCAGAGTTCTAGCTCTTCTCTCTCTCTTTGCACTAACTGTTCTCCACTCCCTTCCCGGGACCTGGATTACTCTTCCTCTTCCTCACCTCTACGATGTGGAATGCTACTTTCCTTCAAATCTCAGATCAAGCACCACCTTCTGTAGGAGACCTTTCCTTGTCACTCCAAGCTGTGTTTTCCCTTCAACTCTGAGACCAAAAGAAAGAGAAGCCTCTCCTCTTTTAGCCCACCCAGTGGGCAGCTCTTCCTGTTCAGTAACCAATCATCTTTGACAAAGCTTCATCTCCCCCCAACTCCCATAGGGGAACCAAGGCACAATCAAGAGGGGCTGGTCCTTCATGTTCTCCTGCAACAGTCTAGAGCACATGAAGTTCACTGGAAGGGGCAAGGACACAAACCCACCCCAGGAATACTCCATAGAATGGCTCCCATTGTCCTTGTACATCATTTTGGTGTTTGTAAAGTACTTTACTTCCTATCTCATTTCATCCTCGCAACCCTTTGAGGTAGATGCTATTATTTTCCCCTTTTTACAGATAAGGAAATTGAGACTCAGAAAGATTCAACAATTTTATAGCAAGATAGCTATTCCCATCGCTAGCAAGCCTGTGAGGCAGGATTAATACCCAGATTTTGCCGACTCAAGTCCAAAATTCTAGCCATTCTGTAGATCATACTGCCTCTCTCTGCTAAGTGGTCTTAGAGTTGTCTGAAATTCAGGAAGGTCGAGTGAGTTGTCCATAGTCACACAACTTAAAAGTGGCAGGGTCAGGATTTTTAACACAGATTCCATTACCTTTACCCCATTATCCCATTACTAGATCCCAGTAATGGCACACATGCCTGTAGTATGTACATTGTACACATACCAAAAATAAATATTAAATTCGAGAAACAAGTGAAAGCATGGAATGGGAAAGAATCTGAAGCCAAGTCAACAATAAGTATTAAGTGCTTACTAGAAGTCCAGGACTATGACAAGCTCTAAGGAGGCAAATGCAAGCAAAAATAAAAACAGTCCTTGTCTCAAGGAGCTTACAGTCTAATGAGAGAAGACCACACATAACAGGAAGTTTAAAAGCAGAAGAACTAGGGAGAGGAAAGGAAGATATCCTCACGGTGATGTGGGGACAAAGTCCAGAGAAGCAAGAATGACTGGTTTGGAACCTTCTTCAGAACAGAGTTTCTAGGAAGAATGTGCCAATATGAGAAAGGGGACGTCCACAAAACATAATTGTATTACATGTAAAATATTTCCAGAGATTATAAAGTCTTTGGCAAGAAACAATACTCTAAATAGATATTGTTTATCTCGTTGATGGTGTTGGGATCCGGACTGCATAAAGGAAAAACCCTGGACTTTCCCACAGGGCCAAATCTCTGGCATTTGCCTGAGGCTACAATCCCATTAATTGGCCTTTCATTGTGGCTACACCCAATCTCCCAATTCTGTTACCCTTAACCTAGCCTAATCCTCCATTGTCTTACCTCCCTATGGCCCCCGGCCACTTCCCACCATTAATCCTATCTAGGCTCCATTCTCCCTTGGCCACCTGATCCAGGTCCCTGGAGTTCTATTACCTCACAGTCACCACAAGACTACTTGGCCACTCCTAGATCCCTCCCATACTTTTTCTATATATAAGGTCCATCTTGTCTCCATTAAACTGCTCAGATTCTTACAATCTAGCCACTGCTCAAGTTCCTTAAGAGTCTGCCCAATATGATGGGTGTTCTGATAAACCTTGTCTTTGGCTGAAAGAAGGCTTGGGTCAAGACCCAAGTTTCTTGCTCTCCCAACACCCCTAAATCTCTAGACTTCATCATCATTACTATCCATTAATAGTAAGGGATAAATAAGTCAATCAGTCAAGAAACAGTTATTACTGATTGGACATTTTGGACAGGATGTTCCATAAGTATCTCAAACTTAGCATGTCTAAAACAAAGCTTAATGTCTTTCCCAAAAAAAAACCTACTTCTCCTGTGGATTTCCCTAGTTCTATAAAGGGCACCACCATCCACCAGTCATTCAGTTTTCCCACTTCTATGTTATCCTTGACTCTTCACTCTAGGTAACCTCATATACAATGAATTGCCAAATATTGGTATTTCTACCCCTGACAACACCTCTTCCATATGTTCCACTTCTCTTAACTCATGCAACCCCCACATTAGTTCAGATTACAATTAGGTCAGTCTCATTTGACCTCAGGTCTTCCTGACTCCAGGCCCAGTGCTCTATCCACTGAGCCACCTTAAGTGACTTGCCCAAGTCATACAGCTAGTAAGTATCTAAAGCCGAATTTCTAAGCAGGTCTTCCTGATTCCAGGCCCAGCACTCTATCTTCTGAACTATCTAGCTACCTCATACCACCTAGTTTGTGCTTATGTAAATGTTAGCTGTTTTTATTTTCCTAAAGCAAAGTATGACCCTGAAACTGCCCTTTTCAGTAAAGGTTCTTTATCATTTCTGTGATCAAATGCAAACTCCTGTTTCACTTTTACCTCTCCAGCTTGTTGCATATACATTGGCAGATTTTTTAAATTTGCAAAATAACAGTAAAGACATTCTTATCAGCATTTATTAAGCACCTACTAAGTGCTCGTAAAGCCTGGGAGTGCAAAACACAAAGGTGAAACATCTCAAGTGCCTATTATGGGCCAAGAGATAAGTTTGCTAGGCCATGCTGTTCTGGGCTTCTCTAATGCCCCCTTTTTCAGCTTCATTTTTTGTATTGTTTTCCGCATGAGAATGTCCTTGAGTGCAGGGACTGTCTATCTTTTTCCTTATATTTATATTCACAATGCTTAGCACTGTGCCTGGTATATAATAAGTGATTAATAAATATTTGTTGAACAAGATATGGCATATGATTATGATGGAATAGTGTTGTGCAGTAAGAAATGGAAAGCAGGATGGTGTCAGAAAAACCTGGGATGGCTTACTTGAACTGATGTAGAACAAAGTGAGCAGAACCAGGAGAACATTGCACACAGTAATAGTAATATTATACAATGATCAACTGTGAATGACTTAGTTATTCTAATCAATACAATGATCCAAGATAATTCCAAAGGACTTATAATGAAAAATGCTATCCACCTCCAGAGAAAGAACTGACAGTCTAAATGCAGAACAAGATCAAAACATACTTTTTTTAACTTTATTTTTCTTGAAGTTGTTTGGTTTGGCTTTTTTTTTTTTGTATATGTTCTTTTTTGCAACCTGGCTAATATGGAAATATGTTTTGAATAACTACACATGTATAATCTATATCAAGGTACTTGTCTTCTCAAGGAGGGGAACTGTAGGAGAGAGGGAGGGAGGGAATTTGGAACTAAAACTATTTTTTTTTAAAAAATGAATGTTAAAATGAAGTCTAAATGCAGATCAAAGCATACTATTTACTCTTTTTGTTGTTGTTTTGTTTCTTCTTTCTCAAGGTTCCTCCCATTGGTTCTAATTCTTCTTTTCAACATAACTAATATGAAAATATGTTTAATAGGGATGTATATGTAGAGCCTATGTCAGATTGCATACTATCTTGGGGAGGGGGGAGAGGAAAGAAGGAGGGGGAGAAAATTTAAAATTTAAAAGCTTATGGAAGTGAATGTTGAAAACTAAAAATAAATAATTTTTTTAAATGAATGTTAGGAGAAAAAAATAAAACAGAAACATTCAAAAATTAATAGACAACTGCAAAAGTAAATAAATGGCTGAATGGGCAAAAAATAGATAGATGCTTGTTGACTGACTGATATTATTCCTCTTCCTACATTGTTTGGTACAGTAAAACTGGTTTACTGTTCCTCATGCGACACTCCCATCTTCCATCTCTGTGCATTTTCATTTGGCTATACCCCTTGCCTAGAATTCACTCCACCTCTTAGAATTCCTAGTTTCCTGCTAGACTTAGCTTAAACATCACCTTTTCTATTGGAAACCTTTCTTGGTCCTCCAGTTACTAGTCCTTCCCTCCACAGATGGACTTAGATCCATTTTGTACATATGTCTATGGGAACATGTCTCTCCTCAAACAAAATGTAAGCTCTTTAAGGGCAGGGATTGTTTCACCTCTGTCTTTGAATCCCCAGATCCTATCTTGTAGTGTATGTTTAATAGTGATCTATTGAATAAGTTGATTGATTTAATAAAGACTGCCTTACAAATCTAATCCAAAGGGCTTTGAACTGAAAGGATAGGAGAGAGAAAACATTGCCTAAGCTAGACACTAGAAGCTAGCAACTAATTAAAGGGAAGAAAGAAAAGAGAATTTGAAGAACCCAGAAGTTCACAGTTAAAATCCAAGAAAGGACCTAGCCATAAAATTCACATCCCCAAATGTACATATACAAATACTCAAAGCTTAAGTAACAAATAGAATTAGACATCCTAAGGCAAGGAGAATAATTTGACTTCATAAGTATCACTGTAATTTAGTTGGATGAAACTAACAGGTGAAATGTTGTTTTGGGTAAGAGTACTGTATTTGGAAGAAACAGGAAAGATAAAAAGAAGGTGTAATGGGGGTAGGGTTGTACATTTAGAAGTTATGCTGATGTGAAGCACCAGTGGAGAAAGCATGGTGGAGGGGACTTGAGTAAAGATCAATGGAAGGGAATATGTAGCATCAGAGTATAACACAGACCACCTGCACAGAAAAAAGAAATAGATGAGGAACTAGGTGAACAGAGTTTTGGACTTGAAGTCAGGAAGACCTGCTGCTTGATCTTGGGCAAATCATGTAACCTTTTTCAGCCTCAATTTCCTTATTTGTAAAATGGAGATAATAATAACACTTATCTGCCAGACTTGTTGTGAAGATCAAAGTAAAAAGTGCACAGCAGAGAACAAAAGAAAACTTACCAGGAAGCAAAGAAAAAATGGACCGCTCTCAACACAACATGTAGTATTTATCATACAGGCTTTCTTGAAATGAAAATTTATCGCTACATATTTTGAATCTTCTCTTATGTTCTGCTATGCACATGATATGCTTGTTTTCCTTTTCTTTGCATTTAAGTTTCAATATTTAAGTTAATGATATTTTTTTTCTTTTCTCTATTCTGTATTTGTGTTCTGGTGTTTGAGTCTAAAATTAAAAAAAAAAAGAATGGTTCAATCAGTTCACAACTCCACCAACTATGTATTAGTGTTCAATTTTTCCCACCTTTTCCAACATTTATCATTTTCCTTTTTTGTCATATTAGCCACTCATTCAGGATTATGCTTAACTTTGCTGGGTATGATATTTTTGGCCATAGCCCCAGTTCTTTTACTTTTCGATATATAGTATTCCAAGATCTGCAGTCCTTTAGTGTCTCCACTCCTAGGTCTTGTGTGATTCCAATTGTGGCACCATAATATTTAAATTATTTTTTTCGTTTTGCTCTTAATATTTTATCCTTGAGCTTGGGGTTTCTGAATTTGACTATAATATTCCTATGAGTTTTCCTCATAGATCCCAACCGCATCAGTGATAGATGGATTTTTTTTCATTTCTAATTTCCCCCCTTGTTCTAATGTTTCAGGACAATTTTCTTTAATTATTTCTTGTATTATTTTATCAAGATTCTTTTTTTTAATCATAGCTTTCAGGTAGTCCAATTATCTTATGTTTTCTCTTCTTGATCTGTTCTCCAGATCAGTTGTTTTTCTTATGTTTCACTCTATTTTTTCATTCTTTATATTTTAATTATTTCTTGATCTCTTATAACTTCACTTGCTTCGCCCTGCCCAAATCTAATTTTCAAGGTGTCATATTCTTCCTTAAAATTCTGGATCTCCTTTTCTAATAGGTTGACTTTCTTTTCCTTTTCACAATCTTGTTTTTCTTGCATTATTCTTTTTTTTCCAGTTTTTCCTCTATCTCTCTCATTTGATTTCAAAGTCTTTTTTAAGTTCTTCTATGAATTCTTTTTGGGGAGGTTACTATTTGATGTTACTCTTTGGGATAGAGGAGGGTTTCTTTGCTTCAGTATCCTCCTCTGAAGAAGAACCCCAGTCTTCTCTATTGCCATAATAACTTTGTATGGTTGGATTTTTTTCTCCTTTACCTGTACATTTTTTTGTAGTAATAGCTTAATTTCTGGGGCAACTAGGTGGCACAGTGGATAGTGCTCCTTCATTGGTGTCAGGTGGACCTGAGTTCATATCCAACCTCAGACATTTGACACTTACTAGCTGTGTGACCCTGAGCAAATCACTTAACCCCGATTGCCTCAGCAAGAAAAAAAAAATCTTAATTTGTTTAATCATCTCTAGTCCTGGGGGGTGGAGGATGGTGCCTCTTGTCCCAGATTTTAACTTCTCTGCTCTAGCCTGGTACTAAAGCCAAACCTCCAGCCTCCTGCTCACAGGGCATGTGCTGGTTCCTTCTAGCTCCCTGCCACTCTCTGTAGCACAGCTGGATCTGGCATTCCTTATCAGCAGAGGTTCCCTTGATCATCCCCTGCTCAGATGCCCAACTCCCCTCACTATGCCAAGGATAAAAGTTCTGTGGCTGAAGTTGAAGCAGCCTCCCAAACCAGCTAACCCCAGGGCTTGCCGTTTATTGTTAACTCAGACCCTAGCCTGAAGGTGTTTACTCTTCAGAAGAACCAAACTTCTTCCTGGGATTTTTCTTCTGATCTTCTGGGATTTTCCTAGGAGGATCTCTGTTGTGCTTCTATTCTTATTTATTTTTTACCCCACTTTGTTCACCCTGAGGTGCTATTTTGTCTCTTTTGTGGAGGAAAATCTTGAGAGTTTGGAATTTTTTGACCTACTCCACCATCTTCCCAGAATCCTCTCCCTAATCCAACCATTCTAGAGAGCAATTTGGAACTATGCCCAAAGGGCTATAAAACTATGCATACCCTTTGATCCAGCAAAACTACTAGGTCTGTATTCCAAAGAGATCATAAAAAAAGGAAAAGGACTCACATATACAAAAATATTTATAACAGCTTCTTTTGTGATGGCAAAGAATTGGAAACTCAGGGGATGCCCATTAATTGGCAAATAGCTGAAGAAGTTGTGGTATATGATATGAATGTAATGGAATACTAGTGTGCTATAAGAAATGATAAGCAGGCAGATTTCAGAAAAACCTGGAAAGACATATGAACTGGGGCTGAGTGAAGTGAGCAGAACCAGGAGAAAGTTGTACCCAGTTAACAGCAACATTGTGTAATGATCAACTATGATAGGCTTAGTTCTTCTCAGCAATACAATGATCCAAGACAGTTCCAAAAGATTTGATGAAATCATGATGGAAAATACTATCCACATCCAGAGAAAGAACTATGGAATCTGAATGCAGATCAAAGCATACTATTTTCAATTTTTTTTGGTGTTTTCTTGTTTTTTCTTTCTCAATGGTTTTTCTCTTTTGTTCTGATTCTTCTTTCATGACATGACTAATGTGCAAATATGATAAATATGATTGTACATGTATAACCTGTATCAGATTGCTTGCTGTCTTGAGGAGGGAAAAAATTTGGACCCCAGGAATGGAGAGAGGTCTCAGTTCCAACTTCAAGTCCATCCTGAAGCCTGCAGAGTAATAACTAGGACAGGAATCACAGACCAAAGGAAAATTTGCAGTTCTATCTCAAGATGTTCTCCAGAAAAGTTAAAGAGATTTGAACTAGATAGTAATGCAATTAGATGGATTTGGGACTAATTGAATGGCTGGACTCCACAGAATAGCTATTAATAGTTTCCTATCAATTTGACAGGAGATCCCCAGTGTAATGTCCCAGAGACTGTGCCTGGTTCTGTGCTGTTTAACATTTTTATCAAAGGCTTGGAGAAGCGCACCAGTGAAATATTTATCAAATCTGCAGATTACATAAAGCTCCCAGGGGCAGCTAACAACACACTTGCTAACAGGATCCAAAAAATCTTGACAGGCTTAAACATCGGTCTGAATCTAAGATGGTCTTCAGTAGTATCAAAAACCAGGGGTTGAGTCTAGTCACATAAGCCCAAAGATACTCTACTTGTTTATGCAGGGGAAAACAGAGTCAGATTGCTCAGAACACTGTTCCCATTCCACAGAGCACAGCTTTACATTTTTATGAGTTTAAAGGAGAATAGATTAAGCAATAGAAGAAGAATATCAAGGATGTTGTAACATTTTTTGGTTTCCGTATTTATATTCTCAAACTAAGATACGTATGTTTTACATTCAAAAACATTGTGCTTCATAAGCATCTTTGTAATTGCATAAGAATATGCTTATGGTATTGGTTCTAATTGTCAAGGTTGGGGTCAGCATTGTTTGTCCTCATTAATACAAAGTCTTACATTTGGGTTAATAAAAAATCAACTTTACAAATACAGGATGGGAGATGCAGATGTTTTATGAAAGATCTAAAGGGTTTTAGTGGATTTCAAGCTGAGTATCAGTCAGCAATATTTTGTAGCAGCCAAAAAATTTCATTCAATCTTGGGCCACATTAATTGTTTTTCAAAAGTTAAAAAAAAAAAAATAGCTAGCATTTAGCTAGCCAAAATAGAACTTTTAGTTTTGCAAAATGTTTTACAAATATTATCTCATTTGATACTCAAAACAACTCTGGGAGGGGGGTACTACTTTTCTCCCCATTTTACAAATGGAAAGGGGAAAAGGGAAGAGAAATGTTTATAAAGCACTTACTATACGCCAGGCATATAAGCCCTTTGCAAATATCTCGTTTAATACTCACAACAACCCTGCAAGGTATGTGCTGTTTTTATCTCCATTTTACAGTTGAGGAAACTGAGACAAACACAGGTTCAATGACTTGCCCAGGGTCACACAGCTACTAAGTGTATAAGGCCAAATTTGAACTCAGGTCTTCTGACCTCAGGCATAGTGCTTGATCTGCTAGCCACCTAGGTGACTCAAATGAAAAAAAGAGACAGAGCTTCCAGGAAAAAATAAATGTTAAGTGTTAATACATCTATTCTCTGCCCTTGTTAGACCTCATCAAGAGTATTATGTTCAATTCTAGGTGCTTCAGTTTAAGAAGGTCAGTGATAAACTATAGTGTCCCAAGGAGGGTAACCAGGGTATTAAAAAACCATGACTTTATGTCATATGAAGATAAATTGAAAGAAATGGTCTTGCTTGGTCTAGAGAATAGAATATTTAGGAGGTTTGTGATACTTTTGTATACATATTTGAAAGGCTGTTGTGTGGACTTACTCTGCTCAGCCTCCAAGGACAGAACCAGGAGCAATGACTAAAAGTTGGAAAGAGGCAAATATAGGTTTAATATCAGGGAAAAAAAAAACAAAACAAAACTCAAACTTCCTAAATGCAACTAGTAAAAGTAGGATAGGATGCTTGGGTGGGGAGGAAAGGCAGGCTTGAGGGATTTCTTCTTGTTGGAGGTATTTGAGCAGAGGGTCCCAATTGTAAAGCATGTTACAGTTGGCACACATTTTGGATAGGGATTGAACTAGATAGTTTTTGAACTCTCTTCCAACTCCAAAATTCAATGATTCTGAAAATCACAGCACCTTCCTCAGTGAGTAAAGAACCCAAATGAAGTTTTCTTAACCCAATACCAAAGTCAGGCCAGAAAATAATTCAGAAACATAGAGTTTCTTAGTAGCTAAACAGGAAAGGACCTTAAAGAGCATCAAATCCAACACCATTATTCTGCAAATAAGAAAAGTGAGGCTCAGAAGAGCCTCAGTTCATATGGAAAGTGACAGAATGAGGATTTAAACCCAAATCTTCTGACTACAATCTTAGTAGATTACATTTCTATGGTATTTACAATTTAGAAAGTGTTTTCTTCCCACTGATCCAGTGAAGTCAGTAGTGCAAGTATTAATATTCCCATTTTACACATGATGAAACTGAGAAAATGTGTTCTTTACAATATACCACCCAACAGCTATTTAAAATATACAGAATGACTAAGAACAGAAGGAGATTTAAGGATATCCTACTTGGAGGGATTAAATAAAGCCTAAATCAGATATATAATGACTATCATAAACTCTTTCTGGACTGGGGAAGTTAAAAGAAAGTGTTGTCCCACCTAAGGATTCCTTTAGGAGCTAGGACATGGTGCCAAGGGCAACAAAGAGCTTCTAGGTAAGAAATTCAAGGTCTAAGAAGACAAGCTCTGCATGGAAGGCACCATAAGATATGAGAAAGGCAATGGAGAGGGGAAAATAATGCTAATTCTGCATATTATTTCATTTGTTCATTTGTTCAACAAACACTCGGTGATTACTATATTCTAGGACTATTTGGATGTTGGAGGTGCAAATGTGAAAAATAACATGCTCTGCCCTCAAGAAGCTCATAATCTATGGATAGATCAAATATGTACAAAGCAATATGGGGAATGCAAAAGAGGGGACCAGTGTGCCTGGAGAGAGTTGAGAAGGGAGAAATGATTGGATATGGGAATTTTGTCCAGAGCTACTTCATGACAAAGACAGAAGATCTGAGTCTGGCCTTTGCTCAGAAGCTTTTTGTTTACCTGCTCCTAATAGAAAAAGATAATTTAGACAGCCCTCTGTATTATAAATTTTCTGCAAAATGTAATTGGAAAACCCACCCCAAAAGCTAAAAGGCGGATCACATCTACTGACCTTTCCTCTGGAACCCATACACTCACGGGTATGCAAATATTTGAAGGAGTCTCCCTAACTTCCCTATAGAAGATATAGAGTGTAAGGGGCAAACCAATGGCAAAAGGAGATTCTATGTTTTCCTCCCAGATGTAACTATTAGGTTGTATTTAACTTTACCACAGAATATGAGAATTGGGAAAATCACAGAATCTCAGACTTGTAAAGGACCTCAAAGGCCACCACCCCTTCCTTAACAGGTACCTCGATTAGAATCTCTCCAGAAAGTGGCCATTCAGTGAGGGGAAATTCTCTACCTATAGGTGGTTAGGTGGTTCAGTGGATAGAGCACTGTGTATAGAGTCAGAAAGATGTGAGTTAAATCAGACTCGATTACTCACTAGCTATGAGACCCTGGGCAAGTCACTTAACCTCTGTTTGCCTCAGTTTCTTCAACTGTAAAAAAGAGAACAATAGCACCTATTTCACATAGTTCTGAGGATAAAATAAGATAATATTTGTAAAACACTTAGCACAAGACCTGGTATATGAAATAGGCAGATAGATACAATGCTAGGTATTTTTGTAGGCTGCCAATTCCTTTGATCAGCATTCATTGTTATGAACTTTTTCCTTCCATTTACCCCAAAACTCACCCTTTACAAGTTCTGCCCTCAGATTCTGTCACCTGGGGCCAAGCAGTTCATTTCTAAACCCTTTTCCACCCAGTCTTTCAAATGCCTAAAGAGAGTTCTAGATTAAACATATCCAGTTCCTTAAACCAATCCTCTGCACATATTCTGGCTTGTCACTGTCCTTAAAATATGGTCCCCAGTACTGAATACAATCCTCCTCCCAATGTTGTATGACCAGAGCACAGGTAGGAACAATTCCTTGCTGTATTCTGGTCACTCTGTCCCATCAATGCAGCCTAGAAACTCAATCTCCCCTCATATATTCTGCTCCCCTCTTCTGCATTCCTGGACTTGACTAAAGGATCCAGAGTTAAAACTCTCCATCCTCCAGGACTCAAATCAATCAAGTCTTATATTTTGTGGAGTTTTACCCAAATTCACTTCTTAGCCCTACCCATAATCTTTCTAAGAGTTACCTTCATTTGAGAGCAATCTTGTATTGTGATTGGCCAATTAGTCAATAAGCATTTATTAAGCACCCACTATCTGTCAGACCTGTGATAAACCCTGAGGATACTAAGAAAGGCAAAAACACAATACTTGCGCTCAAAAAGCCCACATTCTGATGGAGCAGATAATATGTAAACAACTCTGTGCATACAAGGCACTTACAATGTAAATGGCAGATAATCTCAGAAGAAAGGCTGGGGGGAGGGGGAGAAGAGCTAGGAAAGGACCCCTACCGAGGGTGAGATTTCTCAAGAAACCAGAAACCACGGGGCAGAAGTGAGGAGGGGAATATTCCAAGCAATCTTTTTTTGTCCATTATCCAAAAAGCAAGCATCCAATGCAATTTTATTTTTTAAAACAAAATTTAAATTATTAAAATAAAGAATCCAAGAAATTTAATTTAAAATATTGGCATAGGCCATGTGATCAAAAAGATGGAGGCCTAGCCTAGATATTTTCACCTGTTCTCATAAACTCTCAAAATATCATCAAATAAGAATAGATCAACAAATCAAAAAAAAAATCAACAGTTGCTGTTGAATCCTCAGGCTAAGACACCAAGAATTCTAACAAAGTAACAATTTGATGCATTAATAGCAGAGGAGACAAAACCCTGATACAGTCTGCTCACTCAGCACTCCCCCTCCCCAACAAATCTCCACACTATGACAGGACAGCACTAGACCCCTGGGCTTGTGCTCTGGGATCTACTCAGCAATTTCTTCACTACTACTGTGCCCTCTGCCAGCATAGCATGGCCCTGCCCTCACCCCATGGATGCCATACTCCAAACTTGTTGCAAGCCATGCATGTTGCTTGTGGCACCATGAAGTAAATCACAATTCTGCCCTTCTTCTCTTGTGGAGGAGGAGGAAGAGGAGGAGTAGTTAAGCAGAAGTGTGTTTTGCCTAGGACATCTGGGTGCTGCAGCACCACTCAGAAAACTAAAGAAGAGAGGAAATGGGTACAGGGGATTCCATCAGGCTAGAAGGAAAGGGGACTGGCATCTAGTTGGGGCCAGTTCTGTCCCCGCTGAAGTTACTTGGAGTAGGGACTGAGGCCTGGTAAAAAGTGAATTTTCCAGAGTGAGAGCAGCTTTGAGGTCTAGTACTCAAGGATCTGTCATCAAAGCAAGAAGATTCAGAAAGTATATAATAGTGGAATATAAGAGGTGAAAAGGCTGTCATTTCCAACGATTTCAGAAAGAAAGCTCAATTAAAAATCTTCAACACGAGCAAAAAAAAAACAACAAGGGAAACATTTAAATGGAAGATGGTCAACAAAATAACTACATGAGTCCAAAAATCTCTAAATTAATATTGCAAGAGAAAGAAAATTGAACCAACACCTGATGAGGCAGAGGCTCCTGAGCTCCAAAAGAGCTTTGAAGAACAGCAGGACATTCCTAAGTAGTTTAGATGAGAAATAAGAGTCTTGAGAGCAGAATTTATGATCTGACGCCAAAAATAATTGGCGGAATAGAAAAATCTGAATCCGTAGTCATGAGTCCCTCCAAAGAAGCAAAAGAAAGAACAACCAGTTAGGAATACAAGCATACAGACCTGAAGAGCAATCTGGAAGAAGAGAAGCAAAAATCAATAATATTGCAAGAATACATGATCTCTACACAAACAATACCTAGCGATCTTGAGGACAGGATACACAATTTAAGGACAGAACTTAAGACAACTTAACAATCACAGGTCTCCCAGAAGAAATCAAGTCAAAAAACCTGAACACCATAACATGAGAAAAAAATAGAAGACTACCAGTCAAAAGAAACCACATATCACCTCCTGAAGAAAAAAAAAAAATACTATTCTGCAAATTCCAAGATATGCAGTGGTTACATTTAGCAATTCCAATGATAGACAACAAATTCTCCAAGCAACTAGGAGAAAGATCTTCAAATATAAATGATAGCAGATTTGAGTAACACAGGACTGTTCTGTATCCACCAGAAACCAAGAAAGAGAATGTTATAATATATACTGAAAAGCAAAAGAGCTCAGGGTACATCCCAAAAGGACATACCCTGAAATCTGATCATTAGCATCAACGAAGAAAGCATTCCAAAAAAAAAAAAAAAAAGATATAAACAGATTATTTGATTTGCAAACTGGGCAGACAACAGAAACACAAAAAAAGGTAAATACCTAGGAGTAGCCAAACATAAATATCAGCAGAGTTTCACTGTGCCACAAGATCTGTTATCAGGAGTTGATAGTTTCAGTGACTGCTGAATTGAAAGTGACCTAAATGAAAGAGAAAAATGGAATATAAAACACATTGATCAATTGCTTATCTCTGCCTCTAACAGAGAATCTGCATATCTGCTTTTTAGAAATTTTTATTTGAAGGTTCCCAACATTTTCATTCAAGTACTCTAGATACTTTTCAAACTGTATGTGTGCGTATGTGTTTGTGTGTGTATACATATATATTATGCATACATATAACATATATATATATGTCTTCCAAAAGCTAACATTCTATGAGTCAAAGTTTCTATTAAAACAACTGCCAGGTTGTTATTTTGGTTATTGTTTATTTGAATATATGTGTGTTTATATATATATTTGTATTATGTATATGTCTATATACATATATGTGTGTATATATGTACATACACACACATATATTATCTATATACATATAAATAAAAACATACTTATATATTCAAATAAACAATAACCGAAACAACAACCTGGCAGTTGTTTTAATAGAAACTTTGACTCATAGAATGTTAGCTTTTGGAAGACCTTAGAGTTCATCTGGTCAAGCCGTTCATTTTACAGAGAAGGAAACTGAGGGCAAGAGTTGAGAGAGTTTTTGCCCAAGGTCAACTGCCTAGTAAGTAGAAAACCACAACACAAATCCTTATTTCTGACTCCTACTCCATTATTCTAGCCTCTACAGTTGGAAACTTCTTGACTTGATTCTTTCTCAATAAAAATGGAATAATTTCAATATATGTATACAACATGGCTCCTCTTTTACCTAGGGTCACAAGAGAGGACCCTGCTTTTAGTCATTTCAAGAAAAAAGCAGAGAAAGTTTGAGTTGATGGACAAGAAACGTTTTGCTTACACGTAAACACTAAAAAAAGTGTGGTGTTATGAAGAGTTCTTTGAGAGTCTCAGTGATTTCAAATCATGATTCTGATACTTACTAACTGTATAATCTTGGGAAGATCACCTGACCTTGCTGGGCCTCAGTTTCCTCATTTTAAAAAATCAGTGTGATGGATTATCAAGGGTCAAATTATCAGGATTTGGCCCACAGGCCAAATGTGGCCAGTGGGCCAAAACTAACTGGCTGCCTGTTTTTGTGTAGCCCACAAGCTAAGAATGGTTTTTACACTTTTAAATTATTAAAAAAAAAACCATCAAAATAATCTTCTTACTGTACAGGTGCGACCATAGCATTTGGCATCATACAGAGGAAAGAGCCCTGGATTTAGTCTTGGTTCTTCCACTTAGGATCTATGTAAAATATCTGTGCCTCAGTTCCTCATCTGTATGAAGGGGTTGAACTAGGTGACCTCCAAGGGCCCTTCCAGCCCTAGATATATGATCCTGTGATCCCATTGCCTCGAGGATAAATACATATTCCTTATCTTGGCATTTGAGTCCTTCCACAAATTGACTCCAGCCTTGTTTTCCAACCTCAATTCCCACTCGTTCTTCATATATTCTACATTACAGTCCAATTTAACTACCAGTTGAGCCTGGTACTCTCTTGTGTCTGTACATTCCCAAAAACTTTCCTATGTGGAATGAGATTAGACCCCACACTAATGAAATGATGAGACTCCAAAAAAAAAAAAAAAGGTAATCTGTGATATAAAAATTTGTGGTTAGTTAGGGACTACTGAGAGAGACCTGCAGAAAGTCTTTCCCAATCCCTCTTAATTCTAGTGCCTTCCCTTTGCGATTGTTTCCTATTTATCCTGAATATAGCTTCTTTGTACGTAGTTGTTTGCATACTGATTCCCCCATTAAACTGGAGCTCCTTGAAGGCAGGGACTGTCTTTTGCTTTTCCTTGTATCCCCAGAATTTAGCACAGTGCCTGGCATATAGTAGGCATTTCATAAATGCTTATTGACTGACTGACCAAGTTAATCCACTCTACTTTGGGACTCACCCTGGGACTCATGTGTGAGCTATCCTGATTGGTAGATAAATAAGTGAAAATTCAGCCTCACTGTATGTGTTAGAGAGCTGGCCCCATACCATGACACATATCCAATCTAGCCATCCACCAAAATAGCAGAACATACCCGTCATGGGTGTCTTGCCATCTGCCTTGCTACAAATATACCAATCCCTCCCCTCCTACACACACACATACTCATGTACACACACCTCTTGTTCTTGGAACAACAATCAAAACAATACCATCAGTCACTAAACAAGCATTTATTAATCACTTAGCTAGACACTGTGCCACAGAGAATACAAAGAAAAGGCAAAAACAGTCCCAGCCCTCAGGGATCTTACATTCTACTGCGAGACAAAATATGTAAATCAGTATACACAAATAGAGAATAGATGGAAAATAACCTTCGAGGGCATGACATTAGCAGTTTGGGGGAGGACAAAGGTTTCCTGGAGGAAGGGATGCTTAAGATGAATATTAAAAGAAAGCCAGAGTTGAAGTTTGAGAAAGAGAGCATTCCAGATGTAAGAGATAATTAATGAAAAGACAAGAAGGTGGAAGAAGAACCATGATGTTAAAGGAAGGCCAACTGGACCAGTATGATTGTTTCATAGAGTGTGTGGAGGGAAGTAAGATGTGAGAAGACTAGGACTGTAGGAAGGGGCAAGGTTATGAAGAGTCAGAGAGATGAATGAGAAGGCTGCTGCAGCAGTCCAGGTAAGAGGGGATGAAGGCCCACACTAGGGTGGTAGCTATGTGTGAGAGGGAGTAAGAGGCCAGATTTGAGAGATGGAGAAAACGAAATCGTAAGATTTGGCAACCTATTGGATACCTGGGCTGAGTGAGAGGAATTTGTATGAAAGTGGGTGACTGAAAGCATGGTTAGGGCCCTCAAAAACAGAAAAGTTGAAAGAAGGTGAGGGTTTGAGGATAATTACAATTGAATTCTCAGAACTATATTGTACTAGTTAAAAAACAGAAAGGTCAATCAGGGGAATATATTAGATATACAAGGAAGCAAATGGGCACAGTTGTTGTTTTGTCAATTAGTCATGTCCAACTCTTTGTGACCCCTTTTGGGGTTTACTTGGCAAAGATACTGGAGTGGTTTGCCATTTCCTTCCAGCTCATTTTACGCATGAGGAAACTTGAGGCAAACAAGGCTGAGTGACTTGCCCAGGGTCACACATCTAGTAAGTGTCTGAGGCTAGATTTGAACTCAGGTCTTCCTGACTCCAAGCCTGGTACTCTATTCAGTGCACTGTCTAGCTGCCCTAGCATCCTGGCATTCATATCCCATGAACACAGTAATCTAATGTTTAATAACCCAAAGATTCCAGGTACTGAGGGAAAGATTCAACAAAAACATCTGGGAAAATTGAAATGCAGTTGGGCAGAGATCAGTATAGACCAACATCTCTCACCGTATGCCAAGATAAATCCCAAATAGATAGATGATTTAACTATGAAAAGCCATATTGTATCATATCATAAGCAAATTAGAGGAATAAAGAAGAAATTATACTTCCATTCTGTGGATAGAGGAAGAATCCAAACAAGAGATAGAAAGGATAACAGAAGATTAAAGGAACAATTTTGATTATATGAAGTCTAAAAAGTTTTGCAAAACAAAAACAGTTAAAATTAGAAAGGAAACAGTTAACTGGGGGAAACATATTTACAATAAATTTATCTAATAAGAAGATCATATCTATCATACAAATGGAACCAATTCAAATTTATAAGAACATGAGACATTTCCTCAGGAGTCAAGTGATCAACATATACAAACTCACAGTTTTCAAAATAAGAAATTCAAACTATTAACAAACATATTAAAAGATATTTCAAATAATTGATAATTGGAGAAGTACAAATTAAACCATCTCTGAGGTTCTATCTCATACTCATCAGACTAGCAAAGATGACAAAAAGGAAAATAACAAATGTTAATGAAGTTGGGGAAAATAAGGACATTAAAACAATCCTAGTGGAATTGTGAATTGGTAGCTATTCTAAAAGTCAATTTGGATCTATGCCCCAAAACTCACTAAATTAACCATGCAGTTAACTAAAAGATGTAGAAAATATAATATCCTGTTGTACCTTTTGTTTGCTGATTATGAAAAGGTATGGGTTCTTTTATGCCCAGGTAACTCCTATCTGTACATCAAAATCATTCAGGATTCCTTAGAAGATTTAACAGAAAAATAGAAGGGGGAAAAAGTGCTCTTCAGTGATTCTCTGATAGTAAATACCAGGCAAAGCATAACACAAGGAGGTATATGCCAAAGGCATCAGGAATTCAGGGGTTGGCACATTACATTTAAGAGAGCCAAATGCAGCCCACTGCCTGCTTCTGTGGTATAAACTAAAAATAGTTTTTTACAGATTTAAACATAAAATTTTATTTTAAAATGTAAAACCCATTCTTAGCTCACCCTTACAAAAATAGGCAGCAGGCTGGATTTAGCCTACAGGTCTTAGTATGCAGACTTTTGATCATGATGATGGAGGAGATTCAGCATATATTCCAGATTAAGGAAAGAATCCCAATGGATCATGAGGTTCTCCAGATGCTTTCATTTATGAATAATATTAGGCTGATTACATCAAGTCCTAGGATATTACAAAGCCTGATGGAAGAGATCTATAATCATTTAAAGGTATAGGTCCATCCACACAGGAAAGGCCAAGCAGGCAAAGAATGTCTGTTGACCAGACCTTAAAACATATTTGAAAGGTCACTCTTCAGAAAAGGTAAAAGATCTTAACTCAAAAGGGCCAGAGTCTCCTATTGCATCTTGGGCCATCTCCAGTCCTGATGAATATCTGGCCCCTGAACCCAGATGGCTCTGATGGAGAAAGTGAGGCTGGTGCCCTTGCACAGCCTTCACTCACTCAAAGTCAATTGCAAGTCTTGTCGTCATCTCCCTGGTGTCATGGTCCTCTTTGAGAACGAAGGACAAACACAACAATCTTCAGTAGCGATAGAGAGCATGCTATAAAGCCAATCGAATAGTATGTGTTTTGGGGACACACATACAAACGAATAACGAGCTCAGCCCAAAGTGAAAAAGGAGAAAGAGAGCAGGTTGGGGTGCTTTTGGGAAAACGCAAAGTTCTTTTACTGACCCTAGCTTCCCAGGAAAGCAAAAACCCATCCTTCAAAACTAACATTTGAACAATGTTGCTGTGATGGCAACAAAACAAGGAACATTAGCTGCCTCCAAAGTGCTAAAGATGAGGAAGAATGTCACAGAGAAAGTAATGGAAAAGGCAAATGATGGTGCGAGCAGACTGCAGGGCATAACTACAAAGGAAATCCAAAGGACAAGAGTAAAGGACATTATCAAAAATATATATAGGGGCAGCTAGGTGGCACAATGAACAGACCACTGGCTCTGGAGTCAGGAGGACCTGAGTTCAAATCCAGCCTCAGACACATAACACTCACTAGCACCCCAATTGCCTCACAAAAATATATATATATATTTATATAACATAATACATATATATATATATACATAATACACACACACATATATATGTATATATATATATATATAAAACAGGAAGTAAAGATGGACTGTCCACCTGGCAAGAATGAGGCATGATGGAGCAGCCAGGTGGCACAGTGAATAGAGCTCTGGCCTTGGAGTCAGGAGTACTTTAGTTCAAAGCTGGCCTCAGACATTTTACACTAGCTGTGTGACCCTGGGCAAGTCACTTAACCTCAACTACTTCACCAAAAAGCTACCAAAAAAAAAAAAAGAATGAAGCATGATGAGAGAATGGTCAGAGTACTCCACTAGCATTTTTTCAACGTTGAGAGAAAATCAAGGATGACCCCCAGCATATTGAGTGAACCCTCTTTGGTGAATTTTGAGGAGGACATAGACAAGAGTCCTATGTCAGGGCGCGCATGAATGTATTATGATCTTCATTGTTGGAGGGAATTTCTGAAGCAATGAATTCACATATTTGTTTGAATGTTTGCATATGAAAATGTTATTCAGATTTGCATTGTAGGTGCTATTTATAATTATTATGTCTAGCTTATCTCCTTATTGTATCCCTACAGTTTAGCATAGCATTTTGTAGGATTCAGTGCTGTAAAATATTATTTGAACTGAAATGAATTAGGTAGTGCCCAAACACCCTGCCTCGACCTTTTCAGACCTCTTACACTTTAATATATGCTACCTACTCTTCAATCCAGTGACACTAGCCTCCTGGCTGTTCCTCCATCTCTCCACTACTGAACTCGACATTTTCTCTGGCTCTCCCCCATGCCTAGAATGCTCTCCCTCTTTATCTCAGCCTGGATTCCTTGGATTCCTTTAAGTCCCAGCAAAAATCCCACAGGAAACCTTTTCCAATCCCTCTTAATTCTAATGCCTTCCCTCTGTTGATTATTTCCTATTTATCTTGGGTATAGTTTGTTGGTACACAATTGTTTACTTGTTATTTTCCCCATTAGACCCTGAACTCATTGAGGGCAGGGACTGTATTTTGCTTTTCTCTATATCCCTAGTTATACTAATGAATTGTTGGTGGAACTGTGAACTGGTCCCACCATTCTAGAGAACAAAGTGGAACTATGCACAAAAAACAATAAAATTGTGCAAATCCTTCGACCCAGCAATACCACTACTAAGTCTGTACCCCTAAGAAGATCAAAGGAAAAGAAAAAGGACCTATACGTGTAAAAACATTTATAGCAACTCTTTTTGTGGTGGCAAAGAATTGGAAAACATGTTCATCAAGTGGAGAATGGCTGAACAAGTTGTGGTATATGATTGTGATGAAATGTTATTGTACTGTAAGAAATGGTAAAAGGGGTGATTTCAGAAGGAAAAAAAAACCCTAGGAAGACTTATATAAACTGAAGTGAAGTGAAGTGATCAGAACAAGGAAAACATTGTACATAGTAACAGCAATATGTAACAATGAATCAACTGTGGAATACTTAGCTACTCTAATCAATACAAAGATCTATGACATTTCCAAAGGGCTCATGGTGAAAAATGCTATCCACCTTTAGGGAGAGAACTAATGGACTGTGAGTATAGATTGAAGCAAATTTTTTCTTTCTTTATTTCTTTTTTTTTTTTTTTGCAATGTGGAAATATGTTTTGCATGATTTCATATGTATGATGGGTAACTTGCCTTCTCAGTGTGTGGGGGGCATGAGAGAATTTGAAAATAAAAATCTTTTGAAAAAATCATATTAGAATCTGCAAATTTTCCTCTGAATAAAATATTTGCACAATCACATGCAATGTATTCCTATAGATTTGTAACCATGTGCCACATCTGTCTCTGGGGTAAGTTGTTAGAGCTTGTTGGAGAACGTGTGGGGCACCTATAGCTTCAACTCAAGGTTTTTATGAGCTTTCATGTTAGTATCAGAACAAAGCGGCCCCTAATGATACACTGCACACAATATGCCATAAAAAAAAAAAAAAAGAGACCGAGAGAAAGTCTTTGAATTTTCTGGTTATCAAAGTATAAAAATGTCAGAGTCAGGAAGATGAAAGTGTCTCTAATAAAGACAGCCCCTAATACCCCTCCTCCACTCTAAGCCTCCAGATGTTTCTCCAAGCACCTCAGGTTTGGGGTTGTTGATTTTTTTGGGGGGGGGGCTTGGTATTATAAAGAGAATCTTATGTATAGTTGGTCCTCAATTAAGGTTGTTTGCTGAATACCCCCCCCTACACACACACCCTCAATCATGTCCACTCTTTGAATCCATTTGCAGTATTCGACCAGGAGCCTATAAAGGGGCATTTACTTCTATGCCTGGAAGGTTATGGCTAATTTTGAAGAGTTGTACCTGGCACAGAAATGTTTTCAAGTCCTTTTAAAATAGAATGAAAATACTGCCCCTGAAAGATGGTTCAAAGCTCAAAATTTAGCACAGGGGTGGAGAGTTGGGGGTAGGGGTAGAGGCAAAGTCCTAAATCTTATTCCTTGTGGTCTGATACCTACTATTAGGGAGGTTCTGGACAAAGTTGTCACACCTTTTTCTTCACTCAGTGATGTTCTGAGTCAACTTGAGGGTAGTACTGAGATTATTTCATTAACACTTATCAAGGATATTGACTCCAGAGGGAAAAGATTATGATAGAAACTCACAGAATATTAGACCTAACAGAATGAATGTATACAAGTACCAAGAACATAATAATGCACGCAGAGAAATGGGGTGTTGGAAGAGCTCACCCATCTCTTTCTTTTGAATACTTCATACAATTATACAACTAATTATATTTCAGACACACCTCAGATACTACCCACAGTATTGTATGTGCTATAATATATGATATATGAAGGGGGGGGGGGCGAGAGGGAAAAAAGAAAATTGGTAGAGAAAAAGGCTGTGGGACTTTCTCTTGAGTCATTGTGGTGGGATAATCAAAGGGAACGCTAAACCCAGTAGTCAAATTAATGCAGCAACAGGGAGTCAGCACCAAGTTTCCAGGTTTGGGTTAGACAACCAATGACCAATATCTGAAAGAAGGAAATAACAAGTGAATGAATGGGGAAAAAAAAGCATATTTAAGGCTTTATATATTCCAAGCATGATGCTAAGCTCCAGAAATACAAACACAAATGGCAATGACAGTCCCTGCCTTCAAAGGGCTTACATTTTAATGGTGGAGACAAGAGATAAAGGGTATTAGTGACCAGGAAAGAGCACTTTGATCAGAAAGTTGTAGGAAAGGTGATTGAGGCTGTAGGAAATTAGACTGGCACAGTCACTTCTAAGAACAATGGGAAAGTTGATGGGGATTAGATTGGAATTCCCCATCTAGAAATAATAAATGACAGAATTGGTTTGATCATGGTTCATAGTTCCAAAGAGGGGGAGGGGATGGGAAGAGGGTGAGGAAGAGAGAGAGGAAAAAAACAGTAGAAGGAAAGGAAGGGAAAAGGAGAAAGGAAGGGGAAAGGAAAAGGGAAAGGGAAAGGGAAAGAGAAATGGAAAGGGAAAGGGGGCAGAGCATCTGGTGAGAAGGAGGAGATATCCAGAGAATCAAGAGTATTTTAGGCAAAACAGAATTAGATCCACACAGGTCAGTATCTGAATTGAAAAATGCATAGCAAACAAGAAGCAGAGTCAGAAACATATCAGTCAAAAAGAGAAAGGGAATCATGGCAATTAAAAAATTGTTGATAGCTTTGGAGAAAGCTGTTTTAGTTCAGCGATGAGATCAGAAGTCAAATTTCAGAGGATTTCGAAGATAGAAAGAGAGGAAGTAGACAAGCATCAAGGGTAGACAGCTTTTTTTTGGAGAAGTTTGGTTGAAAAGGGAAGGAGAAAAAATGGATCCTTGTTAATGAGGATGGTCAGATCTAGTGAAAGGGTCTGTTTTTTTGTTTTGTTTTGTTTTGTTTTGTTTGTTTTTCATTTTGTTTTGTTTTTAGAATAGGAGATATCCATGGAGGAATCTCCATTAGAACGACCCATGAAGATTCTCCTCCATAATTAACCTGACAGAGGAATATCGCTCTTTAAGGTTTGCACAGTGTGTTGAATACATTATTTCATTTGATTCTCCCAACAATTCTTTGAGATAGGTGCTATTTGACAAAAGAGCAAACTTGGGCTTAGAAAAGTTAGGTTACTTGTCCAGAATCACTGAGCTAGTAAATGTCTGAGGTGAAATTCAAACCCAGATTTTCCCGACTTCAAGTCTAGTGCTCTATTTACATGGTAGCTTTTTCTATCACCTACTTCCTAGGAGCAATCCCAAATCTTCCTCCCAGGAAATCACAATGTCTAGAATATTTTAGTAGATGTAGATCCTACTTTATGTAATAGGTGTAACTAACAAAATTAATATGTAAATAAAATAATTTTTAAAATTATGCTAGGGGAGTTTCTAATTTCAAAGAATCCCTTGGAGAATCATTTTGGCAAAGTGAAAAAAATATATATTTTTAGTAATATGAATTACCACTCCCCTAAAAAAAATTCCGTTTTGTAAATCATCATTTTCATTTTCCAAGTCAGCTTAAAGCAAGACACACCTTTATTCATTTTCAAACCATAATATTCCTACTCTGCGGATAACCTAGTCAGTGAAAATTCTGTTTTCCAGAAGGTTTCAATCAAAAGCCAATCCCTGAATATTAGCATAGATTTGTCCTGAATTTTCCATTTCTCCTCCCAGATTCCCCGCTCCTTCCCCCCATGACCTCCTGATGTGCATATGCAGACGCACCATCAAGCTCCAGATTGAGGCTTGAGACTACCATGATGCATACCAACAACCCACCCTCCTCTGGGGAAAGGAAATGATGATCCTGGCAAAGGAGGCCCTATGAGGAATGACAAATAGAAGGAGAAACATGTGCTCTGATGTCATCATGGCTCAGGCCTAACATCACTTTCATTTTTACGACCGACTGAGGCAAGACTTGCTCATGACTGACTGTGTCATTCCTAAGTGCAGACACCACCACAGACTATGCCCCTAACCCTGGTCATTCCTTGCAAAGGAATCCACTTGTTCTTCAGGGGGAACCAAGCTAGAGAGTGTGGACAACTCAGTATAATCCATCCCTACTGCAGGACCAGCCACTCAAGAGCCCATGCTCTCTTTGCTGTAGGACAAGGAGCTTCATCCTGGAATATAGGAGAGACAGTACAGCACTTACCTGGCTATCCCTAATATAATATGACTCTTCCATACTATATTGGATGTCCCATTTGCTTTTATTTCAAAATAATCTGTTAAAACTGCAGTCATCTACTGCATTGTTGATGTGTAAACACACAACCTTGTGTAAATGTTTTAGCTGCTATTCTCCAGCTGCTGCTCAGAGAAACAGAAATTCTACCATCTACCAGATGCTCTGATACTGTCTAAAGAGATCTGTGAGATTCATTATCCTCATGCGAGAAGGGACAGAAAGAAATAAACCGAATTGGGTTTCAACCTTTTTTCTTTGTTTTGAGAGGAATATTCATTCAGCAAAGAATCTGGGGTGAAGAACAAAGAGCCCTGGATTCTAGACCTGACCTAGCCAACTGGATGATAAACCACTGGACAGCTGTGTGGCCTTGGGTAAGTCCCTTAAGCATTCTAGGTCTCAGTTTCCTCACCTGTAAAATTAAAGACTTGGACTAGATGATCTTTTAAGGGGTCTTCTAGCTCTAATTATCCTTGACTATATTAAATAACTCAGTCTCCCAAGACAGTGATGGATAAATTAACTAATAAAGCATTTATTAAGGCTTACTCTATATCAAGCATTGTGCTCAGGGGTAGGGATATGAAATGATTGTTTACTTGCTTGCTTGAATTTCGCTCCAGACCTCCCTGTGATTTGATTTGTGTAAAGACATTAGATTGCAAGCTCCTTGAGAGAAAGGACTGTTGGTTTTTGGTTTTTTGCCTTTTTTTTCTTAGCCATTTGGGGAAAAGGAAGAGGGCTGAAGTGGGAAAAGAAAGGGAATAAACATTTATCTGGCTCCTATTGTGTGCCAGGCATTCTTCCAAGTGATTTTACAAATATTATCTCACTTGATTCTCACAACCACCAAGGAAGTTAGGTATTATTATTATCCTCATTTTACAGTTTAGGAAACTGAGGCAAACAAAAGTTAAATGACTTGACCAGTATAACAAACAAGTAAGCATCTAAAACCAGATTTGAACTCAGAGCATTCTGAGTTCCAGGATCATTGCTCTTTCCATAGTACCTGGCATACAATAAGCATTTAATAAATGCTAGTTGACTGACTGACTAGGAAGCTTCAAGCATAGAAATTTCCTCCATTGACTGTAACTTATAGTCTTAGAACTATTTTCCATTCCCCATTCCAAATACTCTCTCTCTCTCTCTGCCCTCTCTCTCTCCCTCTCTCTCTCTTTCTTTCTCCTGTTCTTTTTTTATTCGTAGTTAACAGGAGGCTGCCTCATTGAGAAGATTCAAAAATGAAGATGATACATAGGCACTCCAGCCAGTTCACTGCAACTAAAATGAATGAAAATTCTTCAGTGGAAGAGCTGGCCATCATACATTAAAGACCAAGTGTTCTATTTCATTATGTGCTGATGTGGCTATCGTTATTTACCTGAAAAGAAAGACAATAGATTAAGTTTAGCCTCTAAATCCTGAGCCTCTCAGTCCATAACCTCAGATTATACTGCAGTTTTTAATGGGTCATTTGCATTCTGGACACTGAAGAATTATGTCCTAATGTGCCTAAAATAGTAGGTGCTCCTGAAGTTTTTGTTGAAACAGTTTAGTGAACAAACCATATGCTCATGTAATATTTGAATTTTTCCAACTACAGATGAGCAGTAATTAAATTGTGAATTTAAAAATAAATCAAAGTGATCTAGAAAAAAAAGACATCCATCTATATACATATACGTACCTACACATGTGTGCACATAAAGATGATACACATGTATGTGTATGCCTATGCAAATATAAACATGTGTATATAAAATTATATGTAAGCCTTGGAGAGTTACCTGGAAAACAAGAAAGTGGCTTTCTGAAGGTCACTTAGACTAGGCCCCAGGCAGGGATTGATCCCAGGACTTCCTAATACCTGGAAGGCTCTCTGCAAAAGTATAAACTGAAAAATGTGAAAGTGTTTCTAAAACACTTTGCAAATGTAAACTGTGAGTGTTGGCCCCAATAAGGTACTTAGACTAAATTTTAGATAGGCAAAGCCTCAGGTTGACTTTAAGGAGATGGTGATGGTTGTTTACATGTTTACAAATTAGGTATAAAGGCTCATTTAAAGGCTACATACAACAGGAAGCCAGTGATAGCTAATTTCTGGCCACCACTATGAATGGTCATTTGATCATTTTGACCACATGCAGGTGGTGCAGTAGAAAAGTACTGGTCTTGGAATCAGGAAGATCTGAGTTCAAATCCTGCCCCAGATTCTATTAGCTGTGTGACCTTCTTCAAGTTACTTAATCTCTATTTACCTCAGTTTCCTGGACTGCAAAAGAGATTAAAAATAGCATTTACCTTGCAAGTCTGTAGTGAGAATGAAATGAGGTAATAGTTGTGGGTTTGTTTGTTTTTTTTAAGTGCTTAGCACAGTGCCTAGCCCATAATATTGTTCTTCAGTCATTTCAATCATGTCTGACTCTCTGTGACCTCATTTTGGGGTTTTCTTGGCAAGGATACTGGAGTGGTTTGCCATTTCCTTCTCCAGGTCATTTAACAGATGAGGAAACTGAGGCAAACAGGGTTAAGTGATTTGCCCAGAGTCATACAGCTAGTAAGTGTTTCCGTAGTAGGACTTGATTAAATAAGTACTTTGCTTTGCTCCCCTTTCAGAGGGGCTGAGAGTTCAGGGAAAGAATGAGTTGGACAAGAAGCTAACCAATTCTACATCAGTGTGGGCTCTTTTAAAAGATCCTAGTCAGCTTTAAAACTCTACATCTGCTAGTTAGTAGCGCCTTACAGTTGCTTTTGGTGTCCAGATGAACTGAGCTCCAGAAGTTTCAAGTAAATTTCCTTGAAGAAAGGAAAAGAAGTTTTTCCAAACTAAATTGCCAAACGTGCTAAGGTTTGCCCTTCTGCAAACCCTGTATACTCAGTGAGTTCTAGTCCTGTGGAATCAGGGCTTGGGAGCCAGGCAGCAGCACCCTAGAGCATTCATTACTTTCTGGTATGGGCACATAGAGGCATACACACACACACACACACACACACACACACACACACACACACCTTGGCTAGATTTCAGGAACCTCACTCTTCAGGTTGGCATCTGAAGACTGAGTGTAATAAGAACTCATAGTCATATAGCACTTTAGGATGTGCAAAGTGCTTTTTTTATACGTTATCTTATCTGATGTTTATAACAACTCTATGTCCTAACTCTAAGTACTGCAAGTATTATGACCTCCACTTCACAGATGAAGAAAGTGAAGCTTTGCCCAGGATCACACAGCTTGTAAGTATCCAAGGTAGGATTTGAACCTCATCTTCCTAATTCCAAAAGACAGAGTGCTGGAGTGAAGGCAAATCTGGCCTTGGAACCAGGTTGACCTGGGATTCAATACTACCCCGATAGACTATTGCAGGGTAATCTTGGGAAAGTCATTTAAACTCTCAATACCAAAGGCAACTGAGCCTTCATGGCTCAGTGGAGAGAGTACTGGACTTTACTTCAGAAAGTTTACATCTTACTTTCTAGCTGTGTGGATCTGGACAAGTCACTTAATATCTCAGCCTCAGTTTCCAAATCTGTAAGTGAGGGTAATAATAGCACCTACCTCCAAAGGTTGTTCATGAGGATTAAATGAGATATTTGCAAAATCATTTTCAAATCTTAAAGCACTATGTAAATGCTAGTTATTATTAGTATCAGTAATGAGAGTCTTCTCAGTCAGGAGCTCCCTATGTCATTGAAATTATAGACCCAGTCCTACTTTTCCTGACTCCAAGACCAGCACTCTATCTGCTATTCCCATGTCCATTCTGCAGGCAACATTTCAGGGCACCAAGTCTGTGTATGAATTGAATGTTTGCACAATGGAGTTTGGCTTAAATGTGTAAATGTGTAAGGATTGAAGTTGGGAGCACACAGTTTCTTCAGGTCTAGTCCTAGCTGGTACATGGATAGAGACTGTGGAATGAGTGCTGAACTTTGGAATCCAGAGACCTGGGATTGGATCCCCTACCCCAATACTTAATAATTATTCCCTAATACTTACCATGAGCACTTTGTGCCTCAATATCCTCATTTGTAAAGATAACTTGGAGCTCCCTAAAGTCCCCTGCAACTCTGTGTCCGGACAAGGTTCTAGTGAGGAATTTTTTTTTTAATAAACCTTTAAGTTCTATAGCATATAATTACAGTTCCCTTCATTTGCTGGAGGGGGTAGCTGACATATTCCAAACAAATTCCAACTTCTTTGGGAAAAGAAAAAAACTAGGGAAATATCCAAATTAGCACAGTGCCTGGCATATAATAAGCACTTCATAAATGCTTGTTGACTGACAAATGACTGGGAAAACTCCTAAGACTATCTTAAATCAACCTCCACCTTGGCTGAGACCTTCAATCCATCTTGCAGAAAAATCCCAAACATAAACCAGTCAGAGAAAACCACTTACCAGCCTTACCCTTCTGGAGACTGCCAAGGGCCTGAAATCTGCAACAGAATAACTCTCTCTTACCTTGGAGTTTTTCTAAGTCTGACTCTTAAGAAGGCACTCATCCTAATGGCTGCATAAGGGGCAGAATGGAGTGACAGCAGAGAAAGTCTCTTTGGACTAAGTAAGCCCATCCCTGATCTGTTCTATCAGTTTAGATTTTCATGGTCCAGGATTTGGACAGATATCCATATGTATCTCTGAAATGATCCCATTCATAGTTGTGCCCAGCATTGCGCAATCACAAAATCACCATTTCAAGGCTGGGACAGACCTCTAATCTAACCTGTATCTGAACAAAAATCCTCTCAGCAACATCCCTGACAAGTGAGCATCCAATCATTGCTTGAAGTCCTCAAATGAGGGGGAATTCACTACTTCCTGAGGCAAACCATTCCATTTTTGGATAGCTTCAATTTTTAGAAAGTTTTTCTTCATATTAAACCTAAATCCGCCTTTCTGAAACTACCACCCATTTATTGTTCCTACTTATGGCTCCTAGGTATGGGACCCCAGCAAAACGAGGTTCACCTCACGGAACTATGGTGAAGATTAAATAAGATAATATTCGTAAAACACTTAGCACAATACCTGGAACATAATTGGTGCTATATAAATGCTTATTTCCTTTCTCCCCTCTTCTGCGTGACAGGCCTTCAAATAGGTAAAGACAGCTTTCATGTCATACCTATCAAGTAAACCTTTTTATTCCTTCAACTGATCCACTTCTGGCTTGATCTTTAGGCTTTTCACTATCATAGTTGCTCTTCAGTTTATTAACACATTCCTACAATGTGGCACTCCAGGCTGAATATAATACTCCATGTGTGTCCTGAATGGACTAGAATACAATGGGACTGCTAGAATCCCAATATTTAGAAAGTGGAGGAAACTAAGCCTTGCCTAATCCAACTCTCCCTTTACTGAGGAGGAAACTGAGAGAAAAAAAGAAGAGAAAAAGGAGAGAGAAAGTTAATTCCTAAATTCATAGTTAAATGGCAGTCATGATTCTGGAATAAGTCAATAGTCCCCTAGAAAGCTACATCTGTGGTAGCTTTCATTTGTTTCCTAATTGTGCTTTCACTGATTATGCACCATTATTTACCCCTGGGATAACACCTTAACAAATCTTCTTGGTAGACAGATTGCCATTATCCAGTTTCAGATCCAGCTTTCTCCTTCTCCTAGAGGCTCCAAAAGATCATTGCCAATACTGTGTCATCAACCTTACACCCACTGGGTGTCATATACTTTTCTCAGTGTTATCCTAAGGGAATTGGATTAGATGATGCCCTGTGTACAAAATTGCTCTGTTCCATTTCCTTCTTTCCAAGAAGGGAAGCACCATTAGTAATGATAATAATAGTTGTATCTACATAGTACTTTATATATAAAGTGCTTTCCTAAACATCTCATCTGAACATCATAATTCTCTGAGGCTGTCAAGAAAACACTTTACGAAACTTAAAGCATAAGTATAAATTGCCATTTTTCTTTTGAAGTAGTAATAATTAAAATGGTGTTATCCTCATTTTATATCTGGGCAAACTGAGGTTCAGAGAAGTTGAATATACTTCCTGAGTCTACAGCACTAGTTGTTATAAAAGCTGTTGCTCAAACTTGAGTGTTCTGATTCCAAATTCAATGTTTTTTCTACTATACCAAAGGCTCTTAACTTGCATCAGGGGTGGGAGGGAGGGAGACTCCTTTGGCACTGTGGAGTAAACCAAAGACCCCTTCTGAGAATAATGCTTTTCAGTGCATAAAACAAAATATATAGGATTATGAAGGAAACCAATCAGATTGAAATAGTTATCAAACTATGAAAAGAAAAAAAAGGCAACTTGTTTCTCAGGTTAAGAGCTCCTGGCCCAAAACTAGTTTTCTTATCAATAAAATGAGGGGATTAGATAAAATGATCTTTAAGCTCTTTTCCATTTCTGAATTCTATGACTACAGTCACTTTTATCCCTAGGAATAGGTTTCTACTGGGGAAGGAATTTTGGAAAAAATTTAAAAAAACTAGTCTGAGTTTCTTCTGCATGCTATTTCATTTGTAAAGATTCACATGTGCCCTTCTCAGCTGGACCTTAGAACTGAGCCTGGCACAAAATGCCCAAGCAATTTGGCTCATTTCTCCTCTCTGCATTTTCCCTCTCCTTGTTCCAGCTCTTATCTGTCTGACTGCTCCTTCTCAGTCCTCTTTGCTGGGTCATCATCCACCTTATAACTCCCTAATGGATGTGCCCCAAAGTTCTGTCCTGGGCTCTCTTCTCCCTCTATACTCTTTCTCTCAGTAAGCATCAACTCCCATGGGTTTAATTATTATCTCTATGCAGATGACTCCCAGATCTAGATTCAGCCCTAGTCTTTATTCTGAGCTTTAATCCAGCATCAACAATTCCCTTTTGGACATTTCAAATATGGATATATTGGAGGCATCTCAAACTCAGTATTGTCAAAAATGGAATCATTGTCTTTCCCTAAATGTCCTCATCTATTCCAAACTTCCTTATTTCTTTTGAAGGCACCGTTATCCTTCTACCATGTGAAGTTCATGAATTCAGCATTATCCTATACTCTTCACTCTCCATCATCCCATATAATCAATCAGTTGCCAAATCTTGTCATTTCTATTTTAACAGCATTTTCCACATTCAATTATTTCTCTCTACTCACATAACTAAGACTTCCTGTAAAAGATGTGTTTTTAACTGAGTCTAAAAGAAAGCCAGGGAAGTCATTAAGTGGAGTGTGTGATACACGTGTGTCTGGTACACATGTGTGTATGCATTTCAATATGGAGGAATTTGCACGTGTAGGTAGGCAGGCTATACATGCATTTCAGAAACCCTGGCTTTATGCTCTTCTGCCCAGTTCTTAGGTTATATTCCTTTATCTTACATAGAACTATGATCCCATGAACTTCTCCTGGGACAGTTTGTTCTTCGGGCTTCAATATTTTTTCCCCTCCTCTTGATTGCATAAGATCAATTAGGCAATGAACTCATATTCTGAGGAGCTGTTACTTACGAATGTACTACCATCCTGCCAGTCTCCTAGCTTTGTAACCCTGGCATTATCTTCAACTATTCATTCTCCATCACCCCACATATCTAATAAGTTGCCAAATCTATATATTTTTACCTCCACAACATATTTTTACTTCCACAATCCAACCATTTCTCTCCTCAGGCCCTTATCACCTCTTGCTAGATTATCGCCAATAGCCTCTTAACTGGTCAATAGATCTCAATTCTCCCCCACTCTAATTCATCCTACACAGATCTGCCAGAGTGATTTTCCTTAAGCAAATATGACCATGTGACTCCTCTACTCAACCAACTCCAGGGGCTTTCTAATGCCTCTAGAAGAAAATATAAATTTTTCTGTGCAGTTTTTAAAGACCTTTGCAGCCTGGCTCCAATGTCTCTTCCCAACTTCATTGTATATTACTCCCTCTGCATTCTGTGATCTACTTAAACTGACCTCTTCTATCTCCTATCTTCATGCTCTTGCACTGGAATGCAATCCCTCTTCACTTTTGCCTCACAGAGTCCTCTCTTCTTTCAAGACATAGTTTAAATATCACTTTCTGCAGGAAGCCTCCCTTTTCCCCTCCCCAACTGCTAGTGCACTCCATCCCAAACTACCATATATTTATCTACTTTGAATTTTTTTGTATTTATTCTCTTTCTATTTGTTCTGTAGACACACATATGTCCTTGTCCCTTTTACTAGAATCTAAGCTTCTTATGAGAAGAAATTGCTTTGCCTTTTATATTTATATTCCCAGAACCTAGCACATAGTAAGCACTTAATAAATGCTGGTTAATTAATTGATTGAACTTTAAAAAAAATTAGCTCACTCTCCCTTGTATCAGCATTATTTTAGTGCATATTTTTCCCACTACTAGATTGTAATCTTGAGAACAGGGTCTGTGTCTTATGTTTGTATCTGTAATGTCTTGCTGATTAGGTTGTTGCAATGGGGGTGATGTTTTGTTTTGTTTTTGGAAAGGATCTGTGGTTTTTTATTGATGTACAGAATTTCCTGTCAGGAAATATGTGTAGGAAACTACCTCTGGACTTATTTAGCCTAGAGAAGAGCAGTGATTAGCTCTCCAAGGTTATGAAGGGCTAGCACATGGAGCACCAATTAGGCTTTCGTTTGACCTCAGAGAACAGAACCAGAAGTAGTGGATACAAAGACACTGGATGATCCAATGCTGGGTTTGCTAAAATGGGGCTTCCTTTTGCATAGGATTTGAACACCTAAGGTCCCTTCCAGCTCTCAAATTATGTGATTCTGTGAAGCTCCTTGTATCTTTGCAGACCAGCTCTATTGCTCTTAGTTGCCTGAGGAACTGGGAGATTAAGCGACTTTTCCACGGCCTTGTATCCAGTAAGGATTAGAGCTGGGACTGAAACATGTCTTCCTGACTCCAAGGCCAGATTGTATTTTCACCACACCAGGAGTTGGCAAGCTTTTTCTGTAAAAGAGCCAAATAATAAATATTTTGGGGCAGCTACCAGTAGATAGAGGGCTATGCTTGGAGTCAGGAAGACCTGAGTTCAAATCTGACCTCAGACACTTGTTAGCTGTGTGACCCTGGGCAAGCCACTTAACCCTGTTTGCCTCAGTTTCCTTTTCTATAAAATGAGCTGGAGAAGGAAACAGCAAATCACTCCAGTATCTTCTCCAAGAAAATCCCGTATGGGGTCACAAATATTACACATGACTGAAACAATTGAACAACAACCAAAAGTAAATATTTTAGGCTTTGTGGGCAAATCTGTAAAATTGAGTCTATAGTGTAAGTATTTATATAATAAGAGAGAAAAAAATTTCCACAAACCTTTTTCTCTCTAAATTTTGTATTGATGAAATTTAGAACATGATTAAAATTGAGAACAAATTTTTGTAACATAGGTCTACTGATGAGGAAAATGAAATTCTTTTGGAAAGAGATAACATTTCAAAGTTAGTGTTCCTTATCGTTAAAATCAATTGCAAATGTTTATCTGGTGATTCCCATCTGTAATGAGATTTTACATATTTTCTCTTTGAAAATGTCTTTTTACCCAATAGGTACTGCCAAACGTTGACATCAGTCTGTAAGTCTATGATTTTAATTGAGCATATTCATGGCTTGGAAGGCATTTATAGAATTCTATCAAAATCTTCTCTTGCTATTTTTTTTTACTTTTTAGCATGGCATTACATTTCAGATTAATTACTTCCAATTGACGGTTAGGTGGATTCCACAATAAAAAGGATTTTGAAATATGGAAATTTATTTTGCACTTGCTTCAAAATCAGGGGGAAAAAATGCTGCTGTAACAGTACTTACAGCTCAGAAAATACATCCCCAATAAATTTGTCTAGGAATGGAGATCTTGCTACTTGTTTTAACTTTTGACAGCATGGGAAATGTATGGAACAGCTTGACATTGCTTGTGATCTGGGCAAGGTTATTTTACATCAAATTGACTTTACTGCAGTAAAGGTTTTGCATATAAGTACCACTTTGCCTTGTACTTTCAGGTTGAATTTATTAAAAAAAAAAAAGCATTATCAAGTCTGCAGCAAAAGCTAATTTTCAAAGCAATTCAGTGTTCAAAAATAGTGGTAAAGGTCAGTTCTTCCCTTTCAGAAAAATTACAATCTAAGCCCTGAACTCAAAAAAATCATAATACACATTTCTTTTCTCTTATTTTCCGATTTTGACATGATGGGTATCCACTGGAAATAAAAAATAAAACAAAATGTCACAGTGTGGTGATTCACTGGGCACTTTGAAAACTCTCAGTTCATACCTGTTGATTTGTAGCTCTCAGTTGTATATTTGTAGATATACAAAGCAAGTAAAGCAAGCAACACATACTATCTCTGTTGCAACCAGTCAATACCACCATTGCAGTTGGACAGCAGCCATGGACAATACGTAAATGAATGAACATGGTTGTTACATAAATAAAGCAACTTCATAACACTAAAATCTGAATTTCATGTGACTTTAATGTGTCACAAAATATTATTCTATTCTGCTTTTGATTTTTTCAACCATTTCAAAATGTAAAAACTATTCTTAGTTTTCAGACTGTGCTAAATAAATGGTGGGCTGAATATGGCCATTGGCCGGAGTTTGATGACCCCTGAACTACATGATGATGTCTCTTGACTCACATATACTAAATGCTTAATAAGTGTTTGATGAATAAATGAATGAATGAAAAGACTTACTAGCTGGGGGTGGGAGGATGATTGATCAGAAGGGACTTCCTGGAGGAGGTGTCATTTGAGCTGGGCCTGAAAGGCTGGCTAGGATTTCAACAGGCACATACCGGGGCTAGGCAGGCAGAGGAGGAAGAAGTTGGGGGGGGGGGGGGATGAAGAAGAATGGAAGGGTATTCCAGAAGTACAGACGGACATATACAAAATATGAAAAATAAAGAGATATAATTAAAAGGCAGAGAATAGCAAAGAGTTTGTGAAGGAGAATAGTAAGAAATAAAAGAGATAAGGGTAGAAAGTAGGTTAAAGCCAGCCTTCACAGGTATTTCTTATGAGGAGATTTCTGGATTATCACCATGGATCTCCCTTTCCTGTCAAAGAGACTCTTGATGGGATTGATTGGATCTGATACCCTGGGGCATGAATAATAACAGTTCACATTCCCATGGAGCTTGAAGGTTCACAAAATATTTTCTTTTTTTTTTTTTTAAGACTGCACAATTGCTTTATTTCAGATTTCAGGGGCACGTGAAAGGAGGGCCATCACTTCTTCTGAGGCCAAATTTTAGAGGTTTTCAATTGGCTGGTGGGGCCAAGAAGGATATTTCTTCTTGTCCAGTCTGGTTTGAGGAAAGGCTTGGTTCAAATCCTCAGTGGTCATCTGTTCAAAAGGAATTATATTCTGGATCTTTTCCATCTCTTTCTGAAGTTCTGCAATCCTAGCATTTGAAGCTTTTATGAAATCAGCACCAATTTTTGCATCTTCCTGTTCTTCAACATCCACTAGGGCAGTGAATTTATCTTCTGGCTCATTGAACCTCTTTTCAAACTCATCCACAAGGCAAGGCTTGGCCATGTTTTCCTTGTAGTAAGCCCAGCTGATCACTTGTGGCTTCTCAGGCAGGGTAGCCAATCTGGTTGTAAGATATTCATTATGGGATTTCAAGGCATTAGCAATGGCTTTCTGGTTTTTAAGTATGATCTCCCCAAATGCTGCCCAATTAATAGCTTTCATAGCAAGTTTTCGTCGAGCCATCTTGGAACTTCACCGACCCCGGCGGTGCACAGCTCTGGGCAGAGACCACAAAACATTTTCCCTACAAATAAAAAAATAGTCAATGAAGTAGGTAGATTGAGTATTGTTGTTGTTCAGTAGTATCCCACTCTTTGTGACCCATTTGGGGTTTTCTTGGCTCAGTTTACTTGGAGTGGTTGGCCATTTCCTTCTCCAGCTCATTTTATAGATGAGGGAACTGAGCAAACAACATGAAGTGACTCACTCAGCTGGGCAGTGTCTGAGGTCAGATTTGAACTCAGGAAGACGAGTCTTCCTGACTTCAGGCCCAACATTCTCTCCACTGTGCCACATAGTCGCCTCTAGATTGAGTATTATCAGCCGCTATTTCATAAGCAAGGAAACTGAGCCTTAGAGAGTGGAAATGACTTATCTAAGGCCAGGCAGTCGATAAGGAGCAAGCTGAGATGAGCTTGGTCATTTGCTCCAAGGAAAAAGCACTGCCTGGGCAGAGTCCTTTCTTGACTTCCTGTTAGGAGATATGACTGAGAGTGTTCAGCCTAGATTCCCATAGGTGTTCAGCTATGTCAACCTAAGAATATGGGTTTAAGCAACAAAAACTGGCCCTTGGCAAAAATTTATTTTTATTTTTGTATAAATTTTTGAACCCCAAGTCCAGAAATAGCAATGAATATTAGTCTCTGTGCTCTGTGTATTCTAATGTCACAGCCTCCCAAGTTACCAAAAGGCTTGAGAAAGTGACTCTATTTACATGATTGAGGGAGGTGGTGGGAGGAGCTATTTGAAACAGTAATAACTTCAGGAAAATAATAATCCTTTCAGGCTTAAACTTTCCCTACTTTGTCTCCATCTGAATGTAATTTTGTTTGGCCCCGTTTAACTAAATTTAATTTGGCTGATTTTGAATTACCAAAACACATACACACACACACAAACATACACACACATTCAGCCCCCACCTGAGGGGGAAAAATCATATTGTCTGGAGTTTTTCTTAAGCTTAAGTAACTTTTAAAAGATGTTTCTTTCTTTCTTCTCAAATTTGACTATTGGTGATAGTCTGTTAACTCTGAATCTCACAAAAACTATGACCTTAAATAATTCCATTAAGGCTCTCCCTCCCTCTGTCTTCTCCTTTCTCTGTCTCTTTGTCTATGTCTCTGTTTCTTTCTGTGACTCTCTGTCTTTTTCTGTCTGTCTCTCTGTTTCTCTGTCTCTGTCTCTGTGTCTGTCTCTTTCTTCTTCCTCCTCCTCCTCCTCCTCCTCCTCCTCCTCCTCCCCCTTCATTGACTGGATAGTCTTCATTTGATAGGTGTAAAAGAACATATCTAGGGCATCCCTTCAGGAAAGTAACAGGGACTAGATGGGGGGGGAGGAGCAGTAGGGGGTGTCGGCACTAGATGTGAAGGAGACTTAACTTAGCAAGCATTTAGTACTTACTGTATACTTGGCATTGATAACATAAAGACTAGCCACAACAGTGCTAATCCTCAAGGTGCTTACATTCTAATGAAATAGGGAGATGGTTGGAGGATATACTTAGGCATTGCAAGGTATATGAGAGACAAAGATAAAAAGAGACAGAGACAGAAAAAATAGGAAGAGACAGAGAAAAAAAGAAAACAACTCAGTGGTATGAAAGAAATCTGTGGGTGCATGACATAGGTTGTGAGGAGGAACCCTGGTGTCTGTGTGATAAAGATAGAAACCCACTACATGGGGGTCAAGATGGGGTTGAATGCTAGGTGAATGGGAACAACGATACCCCCAAAACCCTAACATTTATTTATCTTTAAAATTTACAAAGCTTTTGTAACCACCCAGTATGGTCAAATAGTCCATGCATGATTACTCCCATTTTACGCATAAGGAAACTGAGGCTCAGAAACTGAGCCAGAGAGTCAGCTATGTGATTTGGCTGGAGTAAGTATTGAAAATGAAGTTCAGTTCAGATGTCTTAACCCCAATTCCAGAATTCTTTCCTTACAACCATTTTTTTGGGTACCTAATTTCAAAGTAAGAGAGATTAGAATAGGGCTATGACATGAGGGGAATGGAGCTGCTATGTATACAGGGATTCCCCCACTTAGCCAAAGCAGGACAGCAAAAGTTCAGGGTTATGCACTCACCAAGAGAGCTACCACAGTGGCTAATGTGGGTTTATTTTGCTTCCTATGCGGCTCTTGTTCACTACCACCTCCTCCATCCACCCCTTTCCACATCAACCCAACTACACCACAATTCTTTCTTAGTCAAGAAACTTTCTCCTAGAACCCTGATTCATATATCATGAACCATTGGGTTTCCATTAAACACAGTTTTTAGTGACATCATTCCAAACCCTCCTCTCCTTTTTATAGATGAGGAAATGGAGGCTCAGAGTAGGGAAATGACCTACCTAGGATTACAGCAAGAGGCAAAGAAGCCTGACCTGGCATAACAGATTTATCAAAGACAACCACGAGCATGTCAGCAACCTCCTTCCTCCCTACTTTCCTGACTACAGACTGAAGGGACAGGACAATGAAACCATGAAAATATCAACGTGAAAATCATTTCTCACTTCCTCCTTTTCTTCTCCCCCTTCAGCTTCTGTTTTTTTCTCCTCCTCTTCCTCCAGTTCAGTGAACATTTATTATGAACCTACTATGCAGAGGGCAATGTGCTTGGGTATACAAAACCAAAATTGGCCCTGCCTCTCAAAGAACTTGCAGTGTAACAAGGGAAAAGTAACACACATACACACACACACACACACAGAGATAAATGGTGATGATGATGATAGCTAACATCTATGTGACACATAAAAGTTGGAAAAGCACTTCATAAATATTGTCTCATTTGATCCTCACAAGAACCCTATGAGGTAGGTGCTGTTATCCCCATTTTACAAATGAAGGAACTGAGGTGAAGTGACTTGTTCATGGTCACACAGTTTGTATATGTCTGAGACCAAATTTGAACTTTGGTGTTCTTGATTCCAGGTCCATTACTTCATCAGCTCAGGTACCAATAGATACAAAATAAATTTGAAGTGATTTGGGAGAAGGACTAATAACCTGGGGAAATCAGGGATGGGCTTGTCTAGGAGGGAGTAGTTAAATTGAGCTTTGAAGGGAGCTGGAGATTCCAAGTGGTACAGACAAGGAAAGTATTCCAGGCATTCTAGACAGCTCACAAAAAGGTGTGGAGGAAGAAACTAGCTGACATGTACCAGGAATATTGTCTTCCAATTTGGGGAAATATAAAATGAGAAAATTTAGGTCAGTATTTTACTTTCAATTCTTTCCTCTCTCCTCCCTCTCTTCCTTCTATATTACTTCTTAATCTTTTGTGAGCTAACTAGGTCATCTTTTGCCTCAAATCTTGCCTAGCCTTTAATTATTGAATAGGTGTTGCCTCAGGCAAATTGAGACCTGGGAAAGACCTTAGCTTAAAAAGACCATGGTCTCCCACTGCATCCAAGGCTATTGCCAGTCATCTGAACCTTTGTCTTGCCACTGCACTCCAATGACTCTGGAGGAGAGAGTGAGACTGACGACTTTGCACAGCTCTGCATCACTTAAATCCAGTTCACTTACAAGTCAAGACATCACCATCCTGATGTCATTGGTCTTCTAGAATAAAAGATGAACAACAACAAACAATCCTTATCCTCCTACTCCTACTACTACCACTACTACTACCTCCTCTCTTCATTTTCCTCCTCTTCCTCCTCGCTTTCCTCCTGCTTCTCTTTCTCTTCTTCCTTTGCTTCCTCCTCCTTTTCTTTCTCTTCCCATTCTTCTCCTCCCTTTCCTTGTTCTGCTTCTATTCCTTTTTCCACTTCTTCCTCCCTATCTCCTTCTCCTCCTCCTTGTTGATAGAAAAGTCAGTAGTTGGAAGCGACTTAACTAAAGTAATTCTGACAAATATGCCATTTTGATTGCATTATAAACTCAAAAAAAATTAGAGTAATTACTTATCTCAAAATAGCAGCCAAATTTTCCTCTGCAGGAATTTTCATTTCAACATTATGAACTTTTAGCACCAGGGTTGGGGTTTTTTTTATTAACATTTTTTAAGCCCCAGAAAAATATTTTAGATGCTACCCATAACAGAGTCAAGATGAAGTCTCTGCCCAGTGGCCTCAAACAGTAAATGACTAACAAACAATTGGCTATTCTCTTCTCACCCACTTTCCACTGGAGCTCTCCTCATGTGAATAGAGACTGATGGAAAACAGGTTTCTTTTCAATTTTACATCCTGGAATGTAAAATTGAGAGGTGGGGGTGGGGAGAGAAAGAAAAGACAGAAGAGAAAGAGACTAGGATATTGAGTTCTTTCTTCTAATGATACAATAAACTTAAGTAATAAAGGATGGTAATTATTGTGCAAGAAGGCTCAATCCAATAGCTTGCTCAACAAACTATAAATTAACTGTCTTTCTCTCCAAGCACATATAAGGGATGTTTGGTCCCAAGGCCAAGAGACTAACCACTGTCATCAGTCATCTTTCCCAGATGATGCTCTTCCATTCAGACACCATTTTCTTACACACAATTCATTATGTGAGATGGCTGCAGCTGCAATTAGAGGTGGGCGAGGCCAGGCATGTATTGGGTTCAACAAGTGTCTTTGTGATTTTTCAAATACTTTGGGTTTGGCAAAATCTAAGACACATTCTGTCAAGTTCTTTTCCCCTTCCTTTTTGGTCCGGGTGTATTTCAAGAGAAATGTAATCCATATGATTCTGATTCATTTTCATTTAACTCATCAGAAAGCTGTCTTGGAAGAGCTAGACAATATTGAAGAAGGAAGCTAATCCTTTTTAATGGACACTTCATTCAGGTTCCTTTATGTCAAGCACCTCAATGAATGGAGTAAAGATTCCAAAGAATAAAATTTTATTTCTGAATTCAAAACTTAAGTTCAATTCCTTGACAGATCTATGATGATGTCAAGCTAGGTGCTCATTATGCCAGTGCAGGTGGCAAACCCTCTACCCTGTCTATAGTTCCTTGGATCATTGTGACCAAAAAGCTTAAATGCCTAGTAGCCAACCTTCTGGCGATAAACTTCTCCATACTTAGCCTGGTTGGTTTGTAGATATAAATTCATCATTAGGCATATACTCAAACTTTTCCTAGCTTGTAGAATGGGCACACAGCCTGTACTCATAAACCTTTCAGAACCCAGTATATCAGAGGAAGATTAGAGTGGAGGGAGAAATTCAAGTGAGTTCCAAAAGGGACACACTGTGTTTTCTTCCCTACAACTATAAAGTAGGTGACTATATGGAATAGTAAATTTAGCGCACTGGACTTGGAATCATGATAAATCTGAGTGAATACTGTCTCAGGTAACTACTTGCTTCATTACCCTGGGCAAGATATTTCACCTTTCTCAGCCTGTTTCTTCACTTATAAAATGGAGATAATTTCATACATCTTACCAAGTTGTTCTAAAGAATGAGATGTAGCACCCTCTCAGGGGGCTGATTAGCACAACTCCCAATAGCATGGGCAGGTTGGATCTAGAAAAGGCAGCTGATGATTTCTGGCCTCAGGGTTCTGGAGATAACACTGGGGGGCTGAGATTTCAAGTGCTATTTATCCATATCTCCAATCAAATGCACTCCCTGTTATCATCCAACTAACAGAACTCTAACAATAACTAATCTCCTAGGTAACTTGGAGTATATAGGAATTTCAGGGAGGACTAGCACCTCTGGTGTGAGGGCTAATTGAATCCTTTTAAGAGCTGCTTATCCACCTTTGGTGTCGACCTGTTCCCCCACTCTTACTTGTCGCTCCAAGAAGCTATAGCATCAGAGGCCATGTCACATCCCAGTAAAACCATCTTGGCATATGGGCTAAACCAGGTTGACAGTAACCGACAACCCTCAGACCCTTTAAGGGATTTAGTGAGGGGGATGTCTACCCCAATTATGTGAATGCTTCCCCCTCCCCCCACCTTGGAATAGGCAGATGAGAGCAATTTGTTCCAATAGCCATAAAGCAAACTAAAGGAGGCACTGTGGAGCACTTAGAGCTTGGTCAGACATCGAAGATGCCAAGATCATCCATCACATTCTGGACCATCACCCATCCTCCTGACTTTGGTCTCACCACTGGGCTTTGATGACTCTTGAAGAAAAAGTATATCTGATGACTTTGCCTCACTTAAATCCAATTCACAATCCAAATCACAATTCAAGTCAAGACATCACCCCATGATGTCATTGGTCCTCTTCACAAGGAAGGACAAACAACATTAGTAACTAATCTCCCGGGTAATTCCATTTGCCAACAGCAGCTCTGCTTTAACTCCCTAAGAACATTACATCTCCCCCAGGATAAATTGATCACCTGAAATGTCTTCAACATGTGGATTAACAGTTTTCAATACGCAACACTTTTCTCAGTTCCTTGAGATGCCTCTCTCCTCTGATCAAAGGACTGAAGGATAGAACAATAAACTTCTCCCAAAGCTCTCTTTTATAAAAGACTCAGAACTTTCCATATTTTCTAAGTATATTGTCTTCTCCCGTTAGACCACAAGCTCCTTGAGATCAGGGGCTGTCTTTTTTTTTTTAAATTTGTATCCCCAGGGCTTAGCACAGCATCTGGCATGTAGTAGGTGCTTAATAAATACTTACTGAATTGAATTGAATTATTAGCTTTTAGAAAAAGGATTTACTAACAAAATCTAGCAAGAACAGCAGTTACGGTAGTTATCCCTACACTGGGGTACTCTCTTCCCCTGTGCACGCAAGGGTACTGGGGAGAGTGGACTCAAATTTAAAGTACAATGGTAGTGGAACACATTTGTAGAGAACACATGAGGCTAAGGACTACCTTCCAATTCCTGAGCTTGTAAGTCTTTTTTCTCACTTTCTGGAGTTCGCAGGAGGTTCCCATTAGGTTTAGCTCTCCCCAGAGTTCCAAGCATCGGTGCTTTTCTAGAAACTATAGCCAGCAATTTGTTACATTATGCAGCATCATGATACCTAAAGCTTCCACTGTCCTCAGCAATATTGTTTTTCCACCTCTTCAGCTAAGTGCTTCTTCTACTAACAGCCACCACTCTCCCAACAGACTCTGCTATTTCCTCTGATTGTTTCTGAGACCTGATGGTTGTGATGTATCTCCCGGTCATTTGGGCACTTCCCTCTTAGGATGCTCTTTCACACAAGATCCAGAAGGAATAAACATAAAAGAAAGAGGTACCATTTGCTCATGGACACATAGCAGCCACATGAGAGATAGGGCAGCCCACCCAGCAGTTTACAGAATTTCTATTTCACTCATTACCATGAAGAGAAAGAGTGACAGAAAGGTGGATGGATGGATGGATGGCTTCTCTTGGGGGTACACTCCCTTCTGTCTCTGCAACTTGAGTCATCAGTCCTTCTAGTTCCACAGGCAGCCAGAAGATTCTTCTATGTAGTTTCCATTATTAATGGCCAAAAGTAGGCTCATAAGGTGAGTTGGATTGGAAACAGGTTAAGAGTGTCGACTGCATGTGCTCTGAGGAATGAAACCAGAAAGGGAGTATTTGTGAAGAATGGCCCCTTTGCATCATTGGCAAATCCTCCATTACATAGATAATATATGTAAATTCCTTTACAAATCTTCAGGTGTTCTATAAACTATGGATCTACAACTGGAAGAGACCTCAGAGGCCATCCAGTCCAAGCCCTTTCTTTTACAGTTGTGAGAACTAAGGCCCAGGGAGGTGAAATGATTTGCCTAAGGTTGAACAGATAGTAAACAGAGGCAGGATTTGAATCCAAGTACTCTAACTCCAGAACTAGGGGTCTTCCCATCATACCACACTACCACCATCAACCAGATATTACTGCTGTCTTCTGAACGAGGACTTCTCTAGCCTGCCATATAGTCAGTGCTTGATAAATGTTTCTTCCCTTCCCATCCCCAAAATACATTATATTCATTTTGAACATATTCTGTCCATCCTTGTATGCATACATGTTGTCTCTCATTAGAGTATAAATTCCTTGAGGGCAGGAAACTGCTTGACTTTTTTATTTCTATCCCCAGCCCTTAGCACATGCCTGGAATACAGTAAATACTTAATAAATGATTTAATTAATTTATTGATTGACTATTATCCCAGAAAGCCAGACTTCTGAGGGGAACAATAATTAAGTAGTAATATGACTCCTGGAGGGTGAGGAATCCATACAGGTTGTTATTGGACTCATGTTATTTAGGATAATGGGGAGAGGAACAAGTGAAAGTTGTTGGAAGATAAAATGAATGAAATAGAGAATGAAGAGAAGAGAGGATTCATTTGCAATGGTTTCCCTCCCTACCATGGTACTGTTAGAAATGGTCATTTTCAGATGAATTAGGGCAATTAAAGAAATTTCTTCAGTGGTATAAAATAACTTTTTTTTTTAATATATTAAAAATGGGAGAATATCTTCTGGATTTTAACACATGTATTTCTCAAGAATTGCATTAAAACTTGGGCAACCCAAAAGTCAAAGGAGAAATACAGGGAGTAAGCAGTATATAACCCCAAAAATTACAGCATAAAGAATGTCATGAGCAAGATATGTGACTGGAAGAAAAAGAAATGGGCTGGTCAGGTAGTGAGAGCAAGGAACAGAAAACCTGTGCGTGGCATTGGTCATTGATGTTCATCCTTCATTTTCAAAGAGGATCAATGACATCACAGGGTGATGTCTTGACTCATGCCTGTGAATTGGATTTCAGTGAGGCAGAGTTGCACAAAGTCATCAGCCTCACTCTCTCTTCTAGAGTCTTTGAAGTCCAATGGCAAGACAAAAGTCAAGAAGACTAGCAATGAGTCGGGATGCAGTGGATGATTTTGATGTCTTTGATGTCTGACCAAGCTCTGAGCTCCACAGCCCCTTCTTCAATTGCCTTCATGGCCGTTGGAACAAATTGTTCTCATCCCCCCATTCCTTTGGGAAAAATCTTCACATGCTTGGAGTGGACATCTCCCTCACCCAAACCCCCTAATGGGTTTTATGCCTATTGGTTACCCTCAACCTGGTTTTAGCTTGCATGCCAAGATAGTTTTACTAAGGTGCGGCTGCTATGCCACAAGTAAGAGTTGGGGGACAGGTGGACACCAAAGGTGGATAAGCAACCCTGAAAAGGACTCAGCAAGCCCTCACATCAGAGGTGCTAGTTCTCCCTGAACACCCCATAAACCTCATGACATTGATAGACATACAATGTCAACAGAACTAGGAGAAGACCCCAGGATGGACCCCTCTGCCCCAAGCCAATATGGATGGACTGTCGTTTGGGATCACTGGAGAGGGTATCTACAAAGAAGGTATCAAAAATACAATTAATTATTAAAGAATTTAGCAATCTTTAGCCTTGAATTTGTAATGGCGTTTCCATAAATTCTAAACTTAGAAAATTAAGGAGGTAGAAAATTGTTGTTCTTTATCTTTTTCAGTAACATGGGTAAAGGAGGGACAGTAATCAGTGGAGAGAGAGAGATCTTTTTTTTTCCACCCAGGGTCAATGTTTGCTGGGTTTCTGTGCTTTCTATTTATTCTTGTACCTCTGAAGAGGGAGATATGCAGCAAGTGATCCACATGAATACAGCCTGTTTGTTTTCAAAACAAAACAAAAATATACAATTAACACCAAGAAAACAGAAGTTCTCTGCCATTCAACATGGCACCATTCATACATGGAGCCACTGGTTAGAGCAAATGGAGAAATTATGAACGCTGTGGCTCAGTTCATTTACATTGGCAATACGCTTTTCAGGGACATGCACATAGACGATGAGGTTGGCACACACATTGCCAGAGCAAGCTCAGCATTTGGGAAGCTCTGAAAGTGTGGTAGAGAAGTATTAGACTACTTACCAAACTGAAGGTCTTCAGAGTTGTAGTGCTGACCTCATTGTTGTATGCCTATGAAACCAGGACAGTATACCAAAGTCATACCAGAAAATTGTGCTGCTTCCATTTGAATTGACTTAGGAAGATCCTGAAGGTCACCTGGCAAGACAAGGTACCAGACACTGAGGACCTTTCCTGAGCTGAATTGTCACACCATTCAAATTCTACCACAGAAAGCACAACTCGAATGGGCCAGCCACATTATTTGAACGTCAAACATGTTTCCCTAAAAGACTATTTTAAAGAGAACTCACTCAAGGCAAGTACTCACATGGAGGTCAAAGGAAGTGATACTAGGACACTTTCAAAGTCTCTCTGAAGAACTTTAGTATCAGTTGTGAGACATTGGAGATGATGGCACAGGGCCACCTAGCATGGTGTGTCCACATCAAAGAAGGAGAATTACAGTGGCATTAAGGAAATGTGAGATGTACAACCTAGAGACATCTCCATCTCAAGTGTTCAAAGGGACTTTTTGTGCCTGACCTATGGTAGAGTTCATATTAGTCTGATCAGCCTGTACCTTGACCCCAACATTTGATGTCATTTTGGTCCTCTTCAAGAACCTAGGACAACTCCGAAGAAGGAGAAATGCAGAGAGTGCCCCACGTGAATACAGCCTATTTGAACTCAGGTCCTCCTGAATCCAGGGCACTCTATGCAATGCGCCACCAATAACTACTACTACATCTCTGAAGAAGGAGAAATGCAGAGAGTGCCCCACGTGAATACAGCCTGTTT